>NW_022610682.1:0-59357 GCF_000309985.2 Brassica rapa
GTCGATGCCTCACGTCGCTCGGTCGATACCTGACCGAACTCTCAAAAATTTTGGCCTTTATTTAAAACATCGCCCATAGGCGAGGGCTAACTCAGATCTTTAGCTCAAGACTACCATAGTCTTTTCCTAGCTTAGATCAATACAACACATACGCAGCGGAATAATATCATCATCCATTGGTCTATAACCAATCTAATGCTTGTCCGGTCGAATCACCTCAGTTAATGGTTAGTATACTCACTACCAGCTAGCTCCAAGGTTGATTCTGAAGACGGACCAAGTCATACAATCTGAGGTTCCGTTTCCCTACCATTCTATCTAGATCTATGCAACATTGCTAGATCATACCTTTGCCACATCCACGGATCTTGTTAGCTCATCGGCCCAGCTACACTAGCTGAATGAACTCATAGACCAGCTGATCGAGCTGTCACACAACTCGAATGAGCTAGGACCGAGCTATGGCCAGCTGCCATATACTGCGTCCAGCTCCTTTACACACACAAAACAACTCCCTTAGGTACTTAGTCATTCAGCCAACAATTCCCACAGACATAAGTAACCCTTGAGAAGTCTTCAAACAGCTAAGGACATGCATCTGGCCCTTACCGGCTCATGCACTGTCCCACATCCTTTTGCCTTATCAACTTATGATACCAAGTCCAGCTCATGGAATAACAACGCCCATCAGATCCTGAGTCAGTCAACCAACCACCCCACATGACCCAGAACTGATGAGTCTTCACACGTACCTAACCGGCCATGGAACCATGTCCCAACGAAGCCGATCAGTCCTCCTCTTACCACCGGTGAATCCTTTGATCAATCAGATCAGACACCTTGATCCATCACCTATGGATCAGGTCATCCATCCTTGCCAAAGATCGGATTACACACGGCCTTCTTTAGATAAACACACCGGCCCCATACTTGTGGTCCATGCCACTTAGTACTGGCCTTACTCGCCTCCACGGCTTTCTGCTGGTTCCAAATGAATGGGACCTTGCACCCCACATGGTTCCTCATGTACTAGGATCCCCATGTGTCTCCTCCATGATTCGGATCAGATTCCACACCATGATCAGAACAAACACAACACACACCATGATCCACCATGGATCACTATCCAATGAGTGGCCTCTAACTTCCATCCCACATGGATGAGTTAGATCAACTAAGATCCGCCCCTTATCTCAGGGTCCTGGATCCTTAGTTTACATCACAACATATGGTCTTCAAGGGCGTGCCATACTTGGCCTTAACCGCACCACAAGAGACAGAAACATAACCTTGAAAGTAATTATAAAATCAGTTACCTTATACATGATCTGATTAGATCAAGTGCCTTTCCTTATTATGTTCGGGCCAAGTGCTCCTCCAGTATTGATAAAGATCCAATCATGGGTCGCACACCCTGATCCCTTCCATGGAACTTCCATGAACCCAGTTTCTACACTGCATCCAACTTCAAGGCTATTCATGCCATTGTGAGGGAAGTCCGGCCTTCTCCCTTCTCTCCTGGGTATTTGCGTGTGTTCCCAAGATACAGGGGAATCCTAGGACGTGTTCATCCGTGGTGAAAACCTACCACAGGGTCGTTCATAACTCCCCTTGCACTTCCATGAAACTGCCCTCCCACACACCTCTCTCCTTAGGCTGTCTTGGCCTTTGGGAATGAATTCCGGTCATCTACCTTCTTTCCTCACCATTTCGTGTGTTCTCAGGCCCTGTAGGATGCTTGGGTGATAACATCACGGATCAAAACCACCAGAAAGTCGTTCATAACTTCCCCCCTTGATCTCTCCCAAAACTGCCTCTTTATGACCTTCACACCACCATGGGTCTTGGATTGGGAATCCGACCAACTATCTGTCTTTTCTCTGTGTTTCTTTGTGTTTCAGGGTGTAGGAGGAAGCCCTGGCGGCCTGCAAAGGCACGGACTTCCCTGCTTTTATAGAAGAAGGGGCAGTTACCTTTCCAAAGGTTGCACCCTTTCGGTATCATTTCTGGCATTGATTTAATCAACGGTCCAGATCATACCCATTCGCCTCAGGCAGTTTCCAGACGCCCTGGGCTTGCCAATCCACTCCTGGACAAGTCCAAACAAGTCCACACGGATTTCCCAAGCTCCTGGCTCAATCCCAAGAGCCAACCAGCCCATCGGTACACCCGGGTCGCCCACATGGCCCGGCCACTGTCCAGACCCGGCCCAACTGCCCATGACTTGAACACTCAGTCCAGCTGAGTTGACCTGCTCCCCAGCTGACCCAGCTGAGTGAGCTAGACCTCCAGCTCAGGGAGCTGACCTACACTTCAGTGAGCTACATTAAGCTGCACTACAGTTCACCTAGCTGGTCGAGCTTGCTTACTGCATCGCCCAGCTGTTATACACTGTGTCCAGCTTGCTTCCTTTATTTTCTTCAATTCTTCTAAGTCCCTTGGTCTATTTCCAGAGCTATACTTAGTTCTCCCATGATCCATTCTGATCACCCACTTCAATCGAGCTTCACCTGGATCTCGTCCAGCTACCAGCTCGCTTGTCCAGCTCCTTTGAGCTTGCATCTGCCTTAATTTGGTTAAGTTCCAGCTACCTGATTCCCTTACCAACGTTTTGGACCATGACACGCTTGTCTTTAGGTCATGTGACCTGACTGGTGCGTCTCCTCGCACTAAAGTCTGTCCGGACGATCCTATCCAGGATCGGGGACATGACAGAACTTAGAATGGATTAGATGATTAGAAAAGGGGGGTCTTATGTAGGGACCCTATGTATTGGTGGTGTGGAAACACACGTACTGTTTGATAATGGAGCTACACACAGCTTTGTAGGCCCAGATATGATCGGAAAAGGGTCGTTCAAGATGGAAACGGAGGATGATCCTTGCATAGTGAATGCGGCCGGTGGGCAAGTAATGCATTCATTAGGGCGAGTAAAGGATATCCCAATAGTGATCCAGGATAGAGTTATGCCTATGGATCTGGTTTTGGTCTGCCTTAAGAATCATGAGGTGATATTAGGCATGGACTTGCTTGGAAAGAATCGGGACACTCTGGACTGTCACAGAGGAAGGGTGCAGTTTGAGAGTGGGTGTGGGTGTCCGCCAGCACACACAGGACGTCTGTGGCTGTCTGTGCCTGTCCGTCAGCACACACAGGACGTCCATGGCTGTCCGTGTTTGTTCGTGTGTGTCTCTTGGTGTCCGCCAGCATACACAGGACGTTCGTGGCTGTCCGTGGCTGTCTGTCAGCACACACAGGACTTCCGTGTGTGTCCATCAGCACACACAGGACGTCCGTGGCTGTCCATCAGTACACATATCAGCACGCTGGTCCTTAGAGTCAGCATGCTGGCCCTTCCCGAGGACTGTTCAGGTGATTTCGCCCCACGTGGGCTGTCTGTTCAGGACATCCGTGGGTGTCCGTCAGCACACACAGGACGTCCGTGGGTGTCTGTCAGCAACACAGACATCCGTGGCTGTCCGTGTGTGTCTGTTTGTGTCCATCAGCACACACAGGACGTCCGTGGCTATCCATCAGTACACATATCAGCACGTGGTCCTTCGACCAGCACGCTGGCCCTTCCTGGGGACTGTTTGGGTGATTTTGGCCCACGTGGGCTGTCTGTTCAGTACACACAGGACGTCCGTGGGTGTCCGCCAGCACACACAGGACGTCCGGGGCTGTCCTGTGGTTGTCTGTCAGCACACACATGACGTCCGTGACTGTCCATGTGTGTTCGTGTGTGTCCGTCCGCACACACAGGACGTTCGTGGGTGCTATCAGCACACACAGGACGTCTGTGTGTGTCCGTCAGCACACACAGGACGTCCATGTGTGTCCGTAACACACACAACGTCCGTGGCTGTCCATGTGTGTCCGTGTGTGACCGTCAGCACACACAGGACGTCCGTGGCTGTTCATCAGTATACATATCAGCACGTTGGTCCTTGGACTGCACGCTGGCCCTTCTCGTGGACTGTTGGGTGATTTTGGCCCACGTGGGCTGTCTATTCAGTACACAGAGGATGTCCGTGGGTGTCTAGCAACACAGGACGTCCGTGCCTGTCCATGGCTATCTGTCAGCACACACATGATGTCTGTGGCTGTCCGTGTGTGTCCGTGTCTATCCGTCGTTAACACAGGACGTCCGTGGCTGTCCATAAGTACACATATCAGCACGTTGGTCCTTGGACTCAGCATGCTGACCCTTCCCCTGGACTGTTCGGGTGATTTTGGCCCACGTGGGCAGTCTGTTCAGTACACACAGGACGTCTGTCGGTATCCGTCAGCACACACAGGACGTCCGTGTGTGTCCGTCAGCACACACAAGACGTCCGGGGCTGTCCCTTGTTGTCCGTCAGCACACACAAGACGTCTGGGCTGTCCATCAGTACACATATCAGCACGTTGGTCCTTGGACTCAGCACATTGACTCTTCCCGTGGACTGTTCGGGTGATTTTGGCCCACGTGGGCTGTCTGTTTAGGACACACAGGACGTCGTGGGCGTCCACCACACACACAGGACGTATGTGGCTGTCCATGTGTGTCTGTGTGTGTCCTTTTGTGTCCGTCAGCACACACAGGACGCCTGTGGCTGTCCATCAGTACACATATCAGCACGTTGGTCCTTGGACTCAGCATGCTGGCCCTTCCCGTGGATTGTTTGGGTGATTTTGGCTCACGTGGGCTGTCTGTTCAGTACACACAGGACGTCCGTGGGGGTCCGCCAGCACACACAGGACGTCTGTGGCTGTCTGTGGCTGTCCGTCAGCACACACAGGACGTCCATGGCTGTCCGTTGTGTTTCGTGTGTGTCTGTGGGTGTCAGCCAGCATACACAGGACGTTCGTGGCTGTCGGTGGCTGTCTGTCAACACACACAGGACGTCTGTGTGTGTCCGTCAGCACACACATGACGTCCGTGGCTGTCCATCAGTACACATATCAGCACGCTGGTCCTTGGACTCAGCATGCTGGCCCTTCCCGAGGACTGTTCGGTCGTGATTTCGGCCCACGTGGGCTGTCTGTTCAGTACACACAGGACATCCGTGGGTGTCCGTCAGCACACACAGGACGTCCGTGGGTGTCTCTCAGCACACACAGGACATCTGTAGCTGTCCGTGTGTGTCCGTGTGTGTCCATCAGCACACACAGGACGTCTGTGGCTGTCCATCAGTACACATATCAGCACGTTGTCCTTGGACTCAGCACGCTGGCCTTTCCCGGGACTGTTTGTGTAAGACCCGATCCCGGCCGCCTAGGCCGCGGTCGATGCCTCACGTCGCTCGGTCCACTTCCTGGCCGAACCTCTTAATTTTTGCCCTTTATTTATAATATCGCCTAAAGGCGAGAGCTAACTAGATCTTTGCAAAGACTTCCCTAGTCATTAATAGCCTAGATCCTTTCAACAGATACGCAGCGGATTATTCTGTAGGAAACCATTGGTCTAAAACCAATCTAACACTTGTCTGGTCGAATCACCTTAGCCTTGGTCAGTTTACTCAACTACCAATTAGCTTAAAGGTCCATCCTAAACCCAAACCAAGCCATACGATTCTTAGGTTCCATTCCCCTAAACCATTCTATCTTGATCTACATAAGTAAATGCTATATCATACCTTTGCCACATCTATGGAGCTTATTAGCTTATCGGTCCTCCATTGACTCAAGTTGATCTTGCTTGACAGCTGGACCACGATCACTCAATGATCTTACTTAAGGTCCTTATCTTGATTCCTGCATCAAACAACTCCCTTAGGTACTTAGTCATTCAACCTTTGAGAAGTCTTTGAAAGGATAAGGGTTTGCATCTGGCCTTTCTCGGCTCATGCACAATCCAAAATCCTTTTGCCTTATAGGCAATAGTACCAAGTCCATCTTATGGACTGACAAAGCTCATTAGATCCTAAGTCAATCAACCAACCTTCCTCACATGACTTGGAACTGATGAGTCATCATCTGGCCTGATCGGCCTTGGGACATAACCCAGACAACAGATATGACTTGTTCCGACACCTTGCATCATCCAAGGTCCAGGTCTTCCATACTCAAAGATCATATCATGATCATATTACACGGCTTTCCATTAACAATCACACCTAGGCTTAGTACCTATGGTCTACGACACATAATACTAGCCAGACACTTCGTCATGGCTCTTAGCCAATACCGAAGCTATCAACACCAAGGTTGATATATAGAAGCATCACACCAATACTCTTACTCCAGAAACGTGACTATCCATACTAGTGCTCGGCCATCGAACCATCGTCATGAAACATGATCCGACCACTAGACTTGATAAGCCATCGTCCACTTAGCATGTACTGATATAACCGGCCTTCCATTGCCATCATGTGGGTGTACGCCCTATATAAGGCATATGGCGCCTATCCTACTCACCACCCCGAGGTTGATTGTAAGATATCCTACTTAGCCTTTGCGACTAGAACCATCCAACCATAGTCGGATCGTCCATAGTCCCGTCTAACCGTCTGGTTAAGAGCTAGGTGCGATCGGCCAGTTATAAGTCCAGCCCAAAGTCTCACGGACCTTCTTACCTGATCCGACCCAAAGCCTGGATCCATACCACAGAGTAAGGCCGAAGACCAAACCGGATTGCCTTGCAACCGATCAGACCTTGCTGCGCAACACTCCAGTTAAACTAACCGTCCGTCCGTTCGACAATGCAGCCGCGGACTGTCCACTTGGTTCGGCCTAAGCCTTGAACCAATGGCACCGTTTGGAACTCACACCCTTTGGGAATTAGTACCCTTTGGACACTCGTGCCTCTTGGCAACTCATGACCCTTGGCATCTCGCACCCATTCAGATGCTCCAACCGTTCGACCTACCCGTCCGTATGGACTGTCTGGTCCGTGCGTGTGTCCGGCCTATGGCCAAAGGATCACGCCTTAACCTACCCAAGTCATGAACCATTGCGACTGCTCAAGGAAGGGTTGCAACCGTTCAGAACAGAACAGAACCGCCCCTATCCAATCGGATCACCTGAGGCCGGTTTAGACCATGCGCGCGCCTAACTCGTCGGTTATGGACCGCGACCGCATTACTCTACCAGAACCACGGTTATAACCAATCCCAACACATCAACAAGGCCACGCCAATGTACAGAAGAAGTAGAAGAAGAATTGGATGAAAAGAATGAGAAGAATAGGACACAATCCAAACGCCCATGGCTAGACCGGTTCGGACTGTCCGATTATCTTAGCCGATGAGTCGGTGGTTACCCACTGACCCTATCTGACTGAACCACGGCTTTGGAGTCCTTCTCCAGGGCCTCTCTATATGCCTTGGGTATTCATAACGGGCACCATCTGCCAAGGAATTGTGCCCTTCAGCGTCCACTTGCATCCCATTGCCCTTTATGATTGGGTTTGGGGTCGGTAATAAAACCCAACCCACGCCCCAAGCCTCCTGGACTTAGCCCACGGCCTTGTCCAAAGACCCAACAGCCCATGGCCTCATGGTCGGACCTCACAGCCCGCCACTGACCCGGACCCGGACCATCGGCCTAAAAACCAAACAGTCCGTCTAGCTGAGGTGAGCTGACTCTCAGCTGCCTCAGCTGAGTGAGCTAGTAGTCCAGCTAGTGGAGCTGACTTAGTAGGGACTGAGATGGAGTGAACTAAACCTAGCTTCGTTGAGCTGGCCGAGCTACTTGTCTACTTCGTCCAGTTACCGTCTTACTCGTCCTAGCTGTCTCTTAGCTTATATAAGGTTAAGTCTAAGTTTCCTTATGTTCTTAACCTTCTTTCTCGACCATGGAACGCTTGCCTTGATGTCCTAAGACTGGCTGGTACGTTTCTTCGAACCATGGCCGTCCCGACAAATCCTTTCTAGGATTGGGGGCGTGACAAGTCTCCCCCACTTGTAATGGATTCGTCCTCGAATCCGGTGATGATTATACCTTGTCCCAAGACAAAATATTCCAACCGAACTTGTTCTAGTCTTGATTAGAGAATAGAACAAGCTTGATTCAAAACCACCAAATGACCACTTCGACGATCAAATTCCTTTGACCATCGTTATACAAGTCTCCCCCACTTGATAAGGATTTAACCACAAAAATCCTATCAAGTGGTCCTTTCTGGTTTCGCTGATGGCACCCTTACTTGTCTACTTCGACCACAGTCGAGGGTCAATCAAGCACCCATTCAAGGGATACTTGAGAATCCATCCAAAGACATTCCTTGTGTCACTGGCCGAACTCTCCAGGTTGCTGTCCTAGTATCCAACAAGTCTATGTCTTTCCTTTGAATAGCATCTTCTTCAGATTTTATTCTTTCTCTGATCATAGTCCAAGACTAGATCATAATCAGTCCCTAGGAACATGCTGCATACTTGGCCAATCCTCACACCACTCGATGTACCAGTCAAGTCCTCACGAACTTGTTCCAATCTTTAGGCTGCTCGTCCTACAACGAGTCCTAACAGTTTGTTATGGTTCTTTTGTCCTTCATGGACAATAAGGTTCATGACCTCAGCCACAACGTACTGGATCATCCCCTTAACCGGCCATAACCTTTTCAGGCTCGGCCACATTGCAATCTTAGTCCCTCCAGACTAAAAACGCCTCAGACTTGACTTCTGTCCTTCACTGGACTTTGTCATAATTCGATCCTGGTCCTTCCTTGGACTCGATCGTACTCTGGTCCTGGTCCACTAAGGGACTCGACCGTTTCACCCCGACCATAGGTCCATCTCCGAATAGGTCGTGGCCTGATCCTTGTCCTTTACTGGACTTGATCATTCTCAACCTTAGGTCAAACTCCGACTTGGTTGTACTGCGACCATGGTCCTCTCTCGGACGTGGTCAACTTAGGCTCTGCCATCTCGGCCGGAGCCGACAGAAACGGACTCTAGGACAGTGGTGCTGTCCCTGGTTCCAGTTCAATCATAAATGGATCCGACCTACCAGAGGGGACACTCTGTAGCGAACGGAACACATCTGGGAACTCGGAGACCAACGGGTCCTCAAACAAATCTTTCAGATCAACAGAATTTGCCGCGCTCCATAGTGGTAATTGTGGTCAAAAAATACTTCACAATCCCGTCTAAGCATCCGATCCACACGGAATGCTGACACCACTACTTTCCTTGAAGCCGGACTCAGACAATGGATCTCGATACCAGTGAGATCCCAGACAGATCAACAGAATTGCCGTGCTCCGTAGTGGTAGTTGTGGTCAAAAATACTTCACAACCCTGTCTAAGCATCTGATTCACTTGGACTGCTGACACCCCTACTTTCCTTAGAGCTGGACTCAGACTCAGACTTTGGTACTGGATCGGGTGAGGTCCAGTCTCCAATTGCACACGAACTTTGTGGCGATCGAGAGTGGCCCGATACTTTCCCAAACAGATTCATGCCTAGGATCATCTAGTGATTTTTGTAGGCGCGTGGATATTTTTCTCGATCAGATCTACAGGCAGATTTCTCTCCTGGATCATCACCGGGATATTTTTCATGAGCCCTAGTGAATGCATAATTTGCCCACCGGCTGCCCTCACTAGTCTCGAATCATCCCTAGAACTCAGACATAACAGACTCTTTCCAACCAGTCTGGACTCAAAAAACTATGTGTAGCCTCTGTGTCGAAAAGTACGTGTGTTTCCACACCACAAATCCACTTGTGGGAACTATCTCAGTGCATGCCCACACCACAAAGAACGTCCCATACATCCCTCATGGTATTGCCAATGACTTCAATACTTCCACTTCTAATGGATACCTAGATGAGTAAGATCTCGGTTTGACCACACACTTGGAAAACGTCCCATACCATTCTCCAAAGCGTCTTACTTTTGCGAATGCTCACACCATTCACAAGAGCAATTTTTAATATACCTCAATCCCCATCATACTACGGTACTTAAGATCATGTTCTTCCATTGATTGGAACAAACATCATGAGTTTCCTCATTTTTGACTTATACCGCGTCCTAGCTGATCCATCTGATCACAAGTCCACTCGTGTACTGGTCATGTAGTGTCTCCTTTGAGTCAGATTTAACATTGCATATGATTTACTTATTATAAACGGCCATCAAGGGATAACACTTAACTTCAGTAGAGTGCCACGTTTATTTCAACCTAAGCCACTCTCTGGTCCATGTTACTTCCCTTGTCCAGGTAATCCATAAACAAGTTTTGCATTGCTTTCATCCCTTCCAACCCGTCTATTACTTCTAAATAACTAGATCGACCAACATTTCTGTTTTGAGGATCTTGCCCTTGGAAAATGTATCTTGGCTAAGCCGGTTCATCTTAAAACTCCCACATTCACAAGCATGATACCCTAGCTTACCTCAACTCTTTCTTGGCTCACCCCAACTAAGGTTTCATAGTCATCATAGTTTTCAGAAATAATTGGGGTTTGGAAACCAACATCTTAGAGCGTTGTCCTAAACAGGATCAAGCATGCTCTGATACCAACTTGTAAGACCCGATCCTGGCCACCTAGGCCGCGGTCGATGCCTCACGTCGCTCGGTCCACTTCCTGGCCGAACCTCTTAATTTTTGCCCTTTATTTATAATATCGCCTAAAGGCGAGAGCTAACTTAGATCTTAGCTAAAGACTTCCCTAGTCATTAATAGCCTAGATCCTTTAAACAGATACGCAGCGGATTATTCTCTAGTAAACCATTGGTCTAAAACCAATCTAACACTTGTCTGGTCGAATCACCTTAGCCTTGGTCAGTTTACTCAACTTCCAATTAGCTTAAAGGTCCATCCTAAACCCAAACCAAGCCATACGATTCTGAGGTTCCATTCCCCTAAACCATTCTATCTAGATCTACATAAGAAAATGCTAGATCATACCTTTGCCACATCTATGGAGCTTATTAGCTCATCGGTCCTCCATTGACTCAAATTGATCTTGCTTGACAGCTGGACCACGATCACTCAATGATCTTACTTAAGGTCCTTATCTTGATTCCGGCATCAAACAACTCCCCTAGGTACTTAGTCATTCAAACAACCATCCCCAAAGACGTAAGTAACCTTTGAGAAGTCTTTGAAAGGATAAGGGTTTGCATCTGGCCTTTCTCGGCTCATGCACAATCCAAAATCCTTTTGCCTTATAAGCGATAGTACCAAGTCCATCTTATGGACTGACAAAGCTCATTAGATCCTAAGTCAATCAACCAACCTTCCTCACATGACTTGGAACTGATGAGTCATCATCTGGCCTGATCGGCCTTGGGACATAACCCAGACAACATATATGACTTGTTCATACCAACCGATGCATTCCTAAATCAGATTAGTTCCGACACCTTGAACCATCATCCAGACGTCAGGTCGTCCATACTCAACCATGATCATATCTACGGCTTTCCATTAACAATCACACCTAGGCTTAGTACCTATGGTCTACGACACATAATACTAGCCATACACTTCGTCATGGCTCTTAGCCAATACCGAAGCTATCAAACACCAAGGTTGATATATAGAAGCATCACACCAATACTCTTACTCCAGAAATGTGACTATCCATACTAGTGCTCGGCCATCGAACCATCGTCATGAAACATGATCCGACCACTAGACTTGATAAGCCATCGTCCACTTAGCATGTACTGATATAACCGGCCTTCCATTGCCATCATGTGGGTCTACGCCCTACATAAGGCATATGGCGCCTATCCTACTCACCAACCCGAGGTTGATTGTAAGATATCCTCCTTAGCCTTTGCGACTAGAACCATCCAACCATAGTCGGATCATCCATAGTCCCGTCTAACCGTCTGGTTAAGAGATAGGTGCGATTGGCCAGTTATAAGTCCGGCCCAAAGTCTCACGGACCTTCTTACCTGATCCGAGCCAAAGCCTGGATCCATACCACAGAGTAAGGCCCAAGACCCAACCGGATTGCCTTGCAACAGATCAGACCTTGCTACGCAACACTCCGGTTAAACTAACCGTCCGTCCGTTCGACTATGCAGCCGCGGACTGTCCACTTGGTTCAGCCTAAACCTTGAACCAATGGCACCATTTGGAACTCACACCCTTTGGGAATTAGTAACCTTTGGACACTTGTGCCTCTTGGCAACTCATGACCCTTGGCATCTCGCACCCATTCAGATGCTCCAACCGTTCGACCTAACCGTCCGTATGGACTGTCTGGTCCGTGCGTGTGTCCGGCCTATGGCCAAAGTATCACGCCTTAACCTACCCAAGTCATGAACCATTGTGACTTCTCAGGGAAGGGTTGCAACCGTTCAGAACAGAACAGAACCGCCCCTATCCAATCGGATCACCTGAGGCCGGTTTAGACCATGTGCGCGCCTAACTCGTCGGTTATGGACCGCGACCGCATTACTCTACCAGAACCACGGTTATAACCAATCCCAACACACATCGACAAGGCCAAGCCAATGTACAGAAGGAGTTGAAGAAGAATTGGATGAAAAGAATGAGAAGAATAGGACACAATCCAAACGCCCATGGCTAGACCGGTTCGGACTGTCCGATTGTCTTAGCCGATGAGTTGGTGGTTACCCACTGACCCTATCTGACTGAACCACGGCTTTGGAGTCCTTCTCCAGACCTTTCTCTATGCCTTGGGTATTCATAACCACACGGCCTCCTCTCTCTTAAACCATTCTCCTTGCCCGAGGTACAAAACCACCACGACCGGCCCTTTTCCGGCCGATATCTTGGCCGAGACTCTCTCTCTCTCTTTACGATTTTCTCTCAGTATTTTACTCTGGAATTGGATAATGAAACCAAAAGGAGAGGCCCCATATTTATAGAAAATGAGGGCGCAAGTCTTGCCCCACGAACAGGCATGACTTGCTATCGAACGGGCACCATCGGCCAAGGGTTGTGCCCCCTCGGCCACTTGCATCCCATCGCCCTTTCTGATTGGGTTTGGGGTCGGTCATAAGCCCTACCCACGCCCCAAGCCTCCTGGACTTAGCCCACGGCCTTGTCCAAAGACCCAACAGCCCATGGCCTCATGGCCGGACCTCACAGCCCGCCACTGACCCAGACCCGGACCATCGCCCTAAAACCCGAACAGTCCGTCTAGCTGAGGTGAGCTGACTCTCAGCTGCCTCAGCAGAGTGAGCTATGAGTCCAGCTTAATGAGCTGATTTAGTAGGGACTGAGCTGGAGTGAACTAAACCTAGCTTCGTTGAGCTGGCCGAGCTACTCGTCTACTTCGTCCAGTTACCGTTTTACTCGTCCTAGCTGTCTCTTAGCTTATATAAGGTTAAGTCTAAGTTTCCTTATGTTCTTAACCTTCTTTCTCGACCATGGAACGCTTGCCTTGATGTCCTAAGACTGTCTGGTACGTTTCCTCGAACCATGGCCGTCCCGACAAATCCTTTCCAGGATTAGGGGCGTGACAGTTTGGGTGACTTTGGCCCACGTGGGCTGCTGTTCAGTACACACAGGACGTCCGAGGCTGTCCGTGGCTGTGTGTCAGCACACACAGGACGTCCGTGACTGTCCGTGTGTGTCCGTGTGTGTCCGTCCGCGCACACAGGACGTCCATGGAGGTCTGTCAGCACACACAGGACGTCTGTGTGTGTCCGTCAGAACACACATGACGTCCGTGGCTGTCCATGTGTGTCCGTGTGTGTCCATCAGCACACACAGGACGTCCGTGGCTGTTAATCAGTATACATATCAACACGTTGGTCCTTGGACTTAGCACGCTGGCCCTTCTCGTGGACTGTTTGGGTGATTTTGGCCCACGTGGGCTGTCTGTTCACTACACAGAGGACGTCTGTAGGTGTCCGCCAGCACACACAGGACGTCCGTGGCTGTCCATGGCTGTCCGTCAGCACACACAGGACGTCCGTGGCTGTCCATCAGTACACATATCAGCACGTTGGTCCTTGGAGTCAGCACGTTGACCCTTCCCGTGGACTGTTCGGGTGATTTTGGCCCACGTGGGCTGTCTGTTCAGTACACACAGGACGTCCATGGGTGTCCGCCAGCACACACAGGACATCCGTGGCTGTCCATGTGTGTTCGTGTCTGTCCGTGTGTGTCCATCAGCACACACAGGACGTCCGTGGCTGTCCATCAGTACACATATCAGCACGTTGGTCCTTGGACTCAGCACGCCGGCCCTTCGCGGGGACTGTTTGTGTGATTTTGGCCCACGTGGGCTGTCTGTTCAGTACACACAGGACGTCCGTGAGTGTCCGCCAGCAAATACAAGACGTACGGGGCTGTCCGTGGCTCTCCGTTAGCACACACAGGGCATCCGTGACTGTCTGTGTGTGTCCGTCAGCACACACAGGACGTCCATGGGTGTCCGGCAGCACACATAGGACGTCCGTGTGTGTCTATCAGCACACACAGGACGTATGTGGCTGTCCATGTGTGTCCCTGTGTGTCCCTGTGTGTCCGTCAGCACACACAGGACGTTCGTGGCTGTCCATGTGTGTCCATGTGTGTCCGTCAGAACACACAGGACGTCTGTGGCTGTCCATCAGTATACATATCAGCACGTTGGTCCTTGGACTCAGCACGCTGGCCCTTCTCGTGGATGTTTGGGTGATTTTGGCCCACGTGGGCTGTTTGTTCAGTACATAGAGGACGTCCATGGGTATCCGCCTGCACACACAGGACGTCCGTGTGTGTCCGTCAGCACACAAAGGAGGTCCGGGGCTGTCCGTGTGTCTCCGTCAGCACACACAGGACGTCCGTGACTATCTACCAGTACACATATCAGCATGTTGGTCCTTGGACTCAGAACGTTGACCCTTCCCGTGGACTGTTCGGGTGATTTTGGCCCACGTGGGCTGTCTGGTCAGTACACACAGTACGTCCGTGGGTGTCCGCCAGCACACACAGGATGTCCGTGGCTGTCTGTGTGTGTCCGTCTCTGTCTGTCAGCACACACATGACGTCTGTGGCTATCCATCAGTACACATATCAGCACGTTGGTCCCTGGACTCAGCACGCTGGCCCTTCCCGTGGACTGTTTGGGTGATTTTGGCCCACGTGGGCTGTCTGTTCAGTACACACAGGACATCCGTGGGTGTCTGCCTGCACACACATGACGTCTGTGGCTGTCTGTGGCTGTCCGTCAGCACACACAGGACGTCTGTGGCTGTCCGTGTGTGTCCGTGTGTGTCTGTGGGTGTCCACCAGCATACACAGGATGTTCGTGGCTGTCTGTCAGCACACACAGGACGTCCGTGTGTGTCCGTCAGCACACACAGGACGTCCGTGGATGTCCGTCAGCACACAAAGGACGTCTGTGACTGTCCGTGTGTGTCCGTCAGCACATACATGACGTCTGTGGGTGTCCATCAGCACACACAGGACGTCCGTGTGTATCCCGTCAACACACACAGAACGTCCGTGGCGGTCCATGTGTGTCTGTGTTTGTTCGTCAGCACATACAGGACGTCCGTGGCTGTCCATCAGTACACATATCAGCACGTTGGTCCTTGGACTCAGCACCCTGGCCCTTCTTGTTGACTGTTTGGGTGATTTTGGCCCACGTGGGCTGTCTGTTCAATACACAGAGGACGTCCGTGGGTGTCCGCCAGCACACATAGGACATCCGTGGATGTCCGTGCCTGTCCTACAGCACACACTGGACGTCCGTGGCTGTCCGTGTGTGTCCGTGTCTGTCCGTCAGCACACACAGGACGTCCGTGGCTGTCCATCAGTACACATATCAGCACGTTGGTCCTTGGACTCAGCATGCTGACCCTTCCCGTGGACTGTTCGGGTGATTTTGGCCCACGTGGGCTGTCTGTTCAGTACACACAGGACGTCCGTGGGTGTCCGTCAGCACGCACAGGACATTGGTGTGTGTCCGTCAGATCACAGAGGACGTCCGGGGCTGTCCGTGTGTGTCCGTCAGCACACAAAGGACGTCCATGACTGTCCATCAGTACACATATCAGCATGTTGGTCCTTGGACTCAGCACGTTGACCCTTCCCGTGGACTGTTCGGGTGATTTTGGCCCACGTGGGCTGTCTGGTCAGTACACACAGGACGTCTGTGGGTGTCCGCCAGCACACATAGGACGTCCATGGCTGTCCATGTGTGTTCGTCTGTGTGCGTCAGCACACACAAGACGTCTGTGGCTACCCATCAGTACACATATCAGGACGTTGGTCCTTGGACTCAGCACGCTGGCCCTTCCTGTGGACTGTTTGGGTGATTTTGGCCCACGTGGGCTGTTTTTTCAGGACACAGGACGGGTGTTCGCCAGCACACACATGACGTCTGTGGCTTTCCGTGGCTGTCCGTCAGCACACACAGGACGTCTGTGGCTGTCTGTGTGTGTCCGTGTGTGTCTGCCAGCATACACAGGATGTTCGTGGCTGTCCGTTGCTGTCTGTCAGCACACACAGGACGTCCGTGTGTGTCCGTCAGCACACACAGGATGTCCGTGTGTGTCTGTCAGCACACACAGGACGTCTGTGGCTGCCCATCAGTACACATATCAGCACACTGGTCCTTGGACTCAGCATGCTGGCCCTTCCCGTGGACGGTTCGGGTGATTTTGGCCCACGTGGGCTGTCTTTTCAGTACACATAGGACGTCCGTGGGTGTCCATCAGCACACACAGGACGTCCTTGGTGTTCGTCTGTACACACAAGACATCCGTGGCTTTCCGTGTGTGTCCGTGTGTGTCTGTGGGTGTCCGCCAGCACACACAGGACGTTCGTGGCTGTCAATGGCTGTCTGTCAGCACACACAGGACGTCTATGTGTGTCCGTCATCACACACAGGACGTGTGTGTGTGTCTGTGTGTGTCCGTCAGCACACAGAGGAAGTCTATGGCTGTCCAGCAGTACACATATCAACATGTTGGTCATTGGACTCAGCATGCTAACCCTTCCCGTGGACTGTTCGGGTGATTTTGGCCCACGTGGGCTATCTGTTCAGTACACACAGGACGTCTGTGGGTGTCCATCAGCAGTCAGCACACACAGGACGTGTGTGGATGTCCGTCAGCACACACAAGACGTCCGTGTGTGTCCGTCAGCACACACAGGACGTCCGGGGCTGTCCGTGTGTGTCCGTCAGCACACATAGGACGTCTGTGGCTGTCCATCAGTACACATATAAGCACGTTGGTCCTTGGACTCAGCACGCTGACCCTTCCCATGGACTGTTCGGGTGATTTTGGCCCACGTGGGATGTCTGGTCAGTACACACAGGATGTCTGTGGGTGTCCTCTAGCACACACATGACGTCTGTGGCTTTCCGTGTGTGTCCGTCTGTGACCGTCAGTACACACAGGACGTCCGTGTCTGTCTATCAGTTCACCTTTCAGCACGTTGGTTCTTGGACTCCGCATGCTGGCCCTCCCCGTGGACTGTTTGGGTGATTTTGGCCCACGTGGGCTGTCTGTTCAGTACACACAAGATGTCTGTGGGTGTCCGCCAGGACACACAGGACGTCCGTGGCTGTCCGTCTGTATCCGTGTGTGTCTGTCGGTGTCCGCCAGCACACACAGGACGTTTGTGGCTGTCAATGGCTGTCCGTCAGCACACACAGGACGTCTATGTGTGTCCGTCAGCACACACAGGACGTGTGTGTGTGTCTGTGTGTGTCCGTCAGCACACACAGGAAGTCCGTGGCTGTCCATCAGTACACATATCAGCACGCTGGTCCTTGGACTCAGCACGCTGGCCCTTCCCGTGGACTGTTTGGGTGATTTTGGCCCACGTGGGCTGTCTGTTCAGTACACACATGACGTCCGTGGGTGTCCGTCAGCACATTACAGGACGTCCGTGTGTGTCTGTGTGTGTCCGTCAGCACACACAGGACGTCCGTGGCTGTCCATCAGTACACATATCAGCACGTTGGTCCTTGGACTCAGCACGCTGACCCTTCCCGTGGACTGTTCGGGTTATTTTGGCCCTCATGGGCTGTCTGTTGAGTACTCACAGGATGTCTGTGGGTGTCCGCCAGCACACACAGGATGTCCGTGGCTGCCTGTGTGTGTCCGTCCGTGTCCGTCAGCACTCACAGGACATCCGTGGCTGTTCATCAGTACACATATCAGCACGTTGGTCCTTGAACTCAACACGTTGGTCATTGGACTCAGCACGCTGGCCCTTCCCGTGGACTTTTTGGGTCATTTTGGCCCACGTGGGCTGTCTGTTCAGTACACACAGGACGTCCGTGGGTGTCCGCCAGCACACACAGGACGTTTGTGGCTGTTAGTGGCTGTCCGTCAGCACACACAGGACGTCTATGGCTGTCCGTGTGTGCCCGTGTGTGTCTGTGGGTGTCTGCCAGCATAAACACGACGTTCGTGGCTGTCCGTGGCTGTCTGTCAGCACACAAATGACGTCCATGTGTGTCCCTCAGCACACACAGGACGTCCGTGTGTGTGTGTGTGTGTGTGTCATTCAGCACACACAGGATGTCCGTGGCTGTCCATCAGTACACATATCAGTACGCTGGCCCTTCCCGTGGACTGTTCGGGTGATTTTGGCCCACGTGGACTGTCTGTTCAGTACACAAAGGACGTCTGTGGGTTTCCGTCAGCACACACAGGACGTCCGTGTGTGTCTGTGTGTGTCCGTCAGCACACACAAGACGTCCGTGGCTGTCCATCCGTACACATATCAGCACGTTGGTCCTTGGACTCAGCACGCTGGCCCTTTCCGTGGACTGTTTGGGTGATTTTAGCCCACGTGGGCTGTCTGTTCAGTACACAAAGGACGTCCGTGGGTGTCCGCCAGCACACACAGGACGTCCGTGTGTGTCCGTAAGCACACACAGGACGTCCGTGACTGTCCGTGTGTGTCCGTGTGTGTCCGTCAGCACACACAGGAGGTCCGTGGGTGTCCGTCAGCACACACAGGACGTCCGTGTGTGTCCGTCAGCACACACAGGACGTCCGTGGCTGTCCATGTGTGTCCGTCAGCACACACAGGACGTCTGTGGCTGTCCATGTGTGTCTGTGTGTGTCGGTTATGGACCGCGACCGCATTACTCTACCAGAACCACGGTTATAACCAATCCCAACACATCAACAAGGCCAAGCCAATGTACAGAAGGAGTTGAAGAAGAATTGGATGAAAAGAATGAGAAGAATAGGACACAATCCATACGCCCATGGCTAGACCGGTTCGGACTGTCCGATTGTCTTGGCCGATGAGTCGGTGGTTACCCACTGACCCTATCTTGTAAGACCCGTTCCTGGTCTCTTAACCCAACTGGATACGAATGCTTACTTATTAATTTCTTTGCTTGTTTGATCCATTTTCCCGTGGACGGTTCGGGTGATTTTGGCCCACGTGGGCTGTCTGTTCAGTACACATAGGACGTCCGTGGGTGTCCATCAGCACACACAGGACGTCCGTGGGTGTTCCTCTGTACACACAGGACATCCCTGGCTGTCCGTGTGTGACCGTGTGTGTGACACCCCCGATCGTAGTTGACCGGAAATGACACGGTTGATGTTCCTCGATGGTCGATCCGAGGTTCTCAGAAAACTTCTGATCGCCTTAGACCAATAACCAAAGAACACCAACGCTCCTATCAGATATCACTCTAGGCTTTTCAACCCGAAAAAAGCAATACCCGATAGTTAGTTCGTCCGGACAAGGACTAATATCATTTGGAACCCGTACTTTAAAAACATTCTTTATACACTATATACTTATTCATTTAAAAGAATCTTACAAAATCTTATAGATTAACCTCGAGGTTTTCGGTCAACAAACCTTATACATAAAGTATATCAAAACGACTGCAAGGATAATAAAACTACCGCTGGCTAATGCCGTTCCTTCCCGTCCTAGAGTAAAGGTCTCCCACCTACTGGTTACCTGCATATCAAATGAGTCATGAGTAACTAGTTTACTCAGTGAGTCTAATCCCACACCCAAACACATATCAATAGTATCCCGAGCAAGCGACAGCATTTGAATGCAGTGGAATTATATTCCATAATTAATATATTTATAAGGCCTCTCAATCCATCCATGTGAATCTATCTTAAACATCACCTCCACGATACCCGCCAATCACTCATACTCTTAATATATATATAAGCTAAACCCGGAAAACCACCAAGGCTAACCGAGCCTAACAGGGAATAAATATAACCATCATCTCCATCAGATATTCCAAGATAGAACATCCAACGCTCTGAATAAACTCACCCAGCATGAATAAAAATCAACGATAATAATTAACACTCGACCAGAACCATCAAGAGATGGTTTTTCGACCAAAAGACAGCCCGTCGAGATTAATTCACCGTGTCGATTTTTATTTAAATTCTGATCAATCAATCTTCAAACTGATCTTAAAGAATTTTTTTGACTAAATTTATATATGCTCGTGAGGGTTATTACATTCTTCCCCCCTCAAAAGAATTCGTCCCCGAATTCTGAAAACGTAATTGTACACTCTTTACTGAACAGTCTCTAAAAGGAGTTCTGGATATTAGCTCTGACCTTATCTTAATCTGCCCATATCAAAACAACTCATGGTTGATCCCTTGATTCTCCCAACCGATCCTTTCTTTTATGACCAGCCACTTTCAAGATAACCAAATTCTTTACTCTGCACAACTCTTGTCAACTGCGGTCTGCATACTTTTTCTAACAATCTTGTATCTATAGACTATCACTTCTTATCCTTTTCTATATGGCTTTCTCCCATAACATCAACATGAAATTTGGAACGTGAGGTGATGTGCCATACGTGAAGGTAACATCTTCAGTCTGGTCAATGTCAACTTGATTAACCGTGCAACAATCAAACAAGAACATGCACGATCAATCACGCTAACATGATTCAGACCAAGGGTGCCACTCTCAAATACACACACACACACTTATTCCAGGAATGATTTCCCTTACAGTATTCCATACTCTTTTTATCTTATCTGAGATACTCTTCAAAAACTCCTTAACGACTCAATCTCACTGAAGTTTCGCATATCCAAGTCTTGTTCTATTACTTTCTGATTTCCTTCTTCTGTCTAGTAACTGAGGAATCAACAAGTCCGCCTATACCAAACTTGATTTACCAACGATGTACTCTTGTATGATGACTTCACATTTTCTCTGTTAATACATCTTCTGATCTCTTAACAACTTGAGCATTCCCATATGCCTTATGGTTATACCTTTTTCCTTGCACTCTTCAATCTTCCTTGGGATTTACTTCACATCTGCTTAATTTTAGGTTGAATTTGGGTTCCTTCTCCCACATCTCCACTTTATGAACTTGTACATGACACAATCCTCATACTATTCTTCGAAATTCTCTTCACCCAGTTCCTTCTATGAATTCCTTAGATTCGCATCCTTCAACTGAGTTCCTCAAATACGAATGAATAAGCCATCTTGATTTTCTACTTGCAATCTTGAAGGTTCTCTATTCTCTCCAGACTGATATGAGCTAGGCTCCAACACTTAGTAGAATACCATTGCGGGCCAACGGTAACTGGTCTTCTCTCAAAGACTTCCTTCCTCAACAACATCCTAATTGAGCTCGATAACTTGATAGCCAATCTCACTCTAGATAGAAACAAACCGCTCTAATGGAAGTACTAAGGAATGGGGATGGGATACGAAGGCATACCATTAATTTAACTGGCAGCCAATACTTCCAAGAATAAGAACGGTAGACTTGAATTCACTAAAGTGAATCCTACTTACAACTATGACACTACTCGGGAACTACAACTACGTGTGGTTCCCGAATCAAACACAATATGGACGGAAAATTCCATCCATAGGCAAGGTCTCTTACGACACCTTGATCACAATTCACATTTTTTTTTTAATTTCAATCATTCATAGAATTTTAAAAATGCACACAACACACAATGGGATAAGAAGCAAACATGTGATTGGACCTTTTCAGAGGTTTTGACGGTCCAGGCAACTATAAAGTGTAGGCTCTACCCAAATAGCCTAACACTTGGATGTGGACTAACGGTAAGGAAAAGCGGACAAGTTCAACAAGTGTTATCTTAGGTATAGGTAACGTAGATTGGGTAACTTCATGAGGAAGGGTAACCTAAATTCCTAACTCTTCAAAAGAACGACCAAAGCGCGAATGATGCAAACATTCCAGGATTTCCCAAACTTTGACAATCACGACCATTCTGTCCTTGCTAGTCACAACCATAACGGGTCAAGGTCCTCGATCTTGATCTGATAAAATGTACACCCAAAATCATCCCCAACGACTTACTTAACTCACTTCTTGAAACTGACCTTTGATCTGCATCGGTTGGAAAATAAACGGTCTGCATGACTTGGTTAACTTCTTCAGAAATAATAGCTTCTTTAACATTCACGTCATACTCTAACATTTCCTCGAAGCTTTGAAACTCCATGGTCTTTTATCTACTCCAAAATTCTTGGCTAAGTTCCCAAAGATTTTCCGTATGATCTTTGGTTTATTCTTCAAACCATAATCGATGAATGAAATTCACTCGACCACATATCTCGATGCTGAAATTGTAGTATATGATTAACTCGACATGAACCTCTTTGCGGAAACATCCCACTGTACCAACTCCGTAAACTGAATCTTCAATCGGTCCTATACCTTGTATATAAAATACTACTTCGTGAACTCTTGAAATCTGTCCAAATCGATCTCACCTCTCTGAAGAAAATATTTTTCTCAGAGTGTTGCATCCCAAATCTGCCTCAAGCCATAGTATACCTCGAACGGTTTAGTCCTTCTTCCGTATCTTGTGGTCCCACTACTTATTTCCATCATAAGCTTGAAGATGTTTTGTTGCCAACAGAAAGATGCATGTGTGTCCCTCGTCTTGTACTACAGTTGAACCATCTCTTCCTCCAACGCTAAGCTCCAAACAAATGTTGAACAATTCAGGCTTGTACGGCTCTGTTTCTTGTACGTCTCAGCATAAGCTGGAGACTTGAGAAGCCGGAAGAATAATTGCATCTACGTGATCATGTGTAGTCGCATCGCTCTGAATCAGACCACAAGCAACGCCCACCTTGACATCGATAACACACGAGTCCGGAGATGTATTCGATGTGTTAACTATGTCCAATATATCTCTCTAAATAATTGGTATCCCCACTAGAACTCAAAAGAATGCTAAGAAGGCATGACGTTACTGACTCCTAATAGGACGGTAGTGAACCCGACCATGAGGGTAGCAAAGTCGAGCCTGATGATAGTAACATCGGAAAGTACGGTCCATCCGTTCAAGCTTGTCTCGGTGGTTCTGCTATGAAAGATCACAGTTAGGTAACTACCCATGACAATCTATCCTAAAATGAAGGAACAAGACAGCATATCCTAGTTATCCTTGCGACTCATTTTGACTAAAAAAACATTTGAAACAAGTCCCATTCTAGCATCGTATAACCATGCTCTACTACCACCTTTGTGACATCCCCGATCGTAGTTGACCGGAAATGACACGGTTGATGTTCCTCGATGGTCGATCCGAGGTTCTCAGAAAACTTCCGATCGCCTTAGACCAATAACCAAAGAACACCAACGCTCCTATCAGATATCACTCTAGGCTTTTCAACCCGAAAAAAGCAATACCCGATAGTTAGTTCGTCCGGACAAGGACTAATATCATTTGGAACCCGTACTTTAAAAACATTCTTTATACACTATATACTTATTCATTTAAAAGAATCTTACAAAATCTTATAGATTAACCTCGAGGTTTTCGGTCAACAAACCTTATACATAAAGTATATCAAAACGACTGCAAGGATAATAAAACTACCGCTGGCTAATGCCGTTCCTTCCCGTCCTAGAGTAAAGGTCTCCCACCTACTGGTTACCTGCATATCAAATGAGTCATGAGTAACTAGTTTACTCAGTGAGTCTAATCCCACACCCAAACACATATCAATAGTATCCCGAGCAAGCGACACCATTTGAATGCAGTGGAATTATATTCCATAATTAATATATTTATAAGGCCTCTCAATCCATCCATGTGAATCTATCTTAAACATCACCTCCACGATACCCGCCAATCACTCATACTCTTAATATATATATGCTAAACCCGGAAAACCACCAAGGCTAACCGAGCCTAACAGGGAATAAATACAACCATCATCTCCATCAGATATTCCAAGATAGAACATCCAACGCTCTGAATACACTCACCCAGCATGAATAAAAATCAACGATAATAATTAACACTCGACCAGAACCATCAAGAGATGGTTTTTCGACCAAAAGACAGTCCGTCGAGATTAATTCACCGTGTCGATTTTTATTTAAATTCTGATCAATCAATCTTCAAACTGATCTTAAAGAATTTTCTTGACTAAATTTATATATGCTCGTGAGGGTTATTACAGTGTGTGTCCGTGTGTGTCCGTCAGCACACACATGACGTTTGTGGCTGTCCATCAGTACACATATCAGCACGTTGGTCATTGGGCTCAGCATGCTAACCCTTCCCATGGACTCTTCGGGTGATTTTGGCCCATGTGGGCTACCTGTTCAGTACACACAGGACGTCCGTGGGTGTCCGTCAGCAGTCAGCACACACAGGAGGTGTGTGGGTGTCCGTCAGCACACACAGGACGTCCGTGTGTGTCCGTCAGCACACACAGGACGTCCGGGGCTGTCCGTGTGTGTCCGTCAGCACACATAGGACGTCCGTGGCTGTCCATCAGTACACATATAAGCACGTTTGTCCTTGGACTCAGCACGCTGACCCTTCCCGTGGACTGTTCGGGTAATTTTGGCCCACGTGGGATGTCTGGTCAGTACACACAGGATGTCCGTGGGTGTCCTCCAGCACACACAGGACGTCTGTGGCTGTCTGTGTGTGTTCGTCTGTGACCGTCAGCACACACAGGACGTCCGTGTCTGTCCATCAGTTCACATTTCAGCACGTTGGTTCTTGGACTCAGCACCCTGGCCCTTCTCGTGGACTGTTTGGGTGATTTTGGCCCACGTGGGCTGTCTGTTCAGTACACAGAGGATGTCCGTGGGTGTTCGCCAGCACACATAGGACGTCCGTGGATGTCCGTGGCTGTCCTACAGTACACACTGGACGTCCGTGGCTGTCCGTGTGTGTCCGTGTCTGTCCGTCAGCACACACAGGACGTCTGTGGCTGTCCATCAGTACACATATCAGCACGTTGGTCCTTGGACTCAGCATGCTGACCCTTCCCGTGGACTGTTCGGGTGATTTTGGCCAACGTGGGCTGTCTGTTCAGTACACACAGGACGTCTGTGGGGGTCCATCAGCACACACAGGACATTCGTGTGTGTCCGTCAGCTCACAGAGGACGTCCGGGGCTCTCCGTGTGTGTCCGTCAGCACACACATGACGTCCGTGACTGTCCATCAGTACACATATCAGCATGTTGGTCCTTGGACTCAGCACGTTGACCCTTCCCGTGGGCTGTCTGTTCAGTACACACAAGATGTCTGTGGGTGTCCGTGGCTGTCCGTCTGTGTCCGTGTGTGTCTGTGGGTGTCCGCCAGCACACACAGGACGTTCGTGGCTGTCAATGGCTGTCCGTCAGCACACACAGGACGTCTATGTGTGTCCGTCATCACACACAGGACGTGTGTGTGTGTGCCTGTGTGTGTCCGTCAGCACACAGAGGAAGTCTATGGCTGTCCATCAGTACACATATCAGCACGCTGGTCCTTGGACTCAGCACGCTGGCCCTTCCCGTGGACTGTTTGGGTGATTTTGGCCCACGTGGGCTGTCTGTTCAGAACACACATGACGTCCGTGGGTGTCCGTCAGCACACACAGGACGTCCGTAGCTGTCCGTGTGTGTCTGTGTGTGTCCGTCAGCACACACAGGACGTCCGTGGCTGTCCATCAGTACACATATCAGCACGTTGGTCCTTGGACTCAGCACGCTGACCTTTCCCGTGGACTGTTCGGGTGATTTTGGCCCTCGTGGGCTGTCTGTTGAGTACTCACAGGACGTCTGTGGGTGTCCGCCAGCACACACAGGATGTCCGTGGCTGCGTGTGTGTGTCCGTGTGTGTCCGTTTTGTGGCCGTCAGCACTCACAGGACGTCCGTGGCTGTTCATCAGTACACATATCAGCACGTTGGTCCTTGAACTCAGCACGTTGGTCCTTGGAGTCAGCACGCTGGCCCTTCCCGTGGACTGTTTGGGTCATTTTGGCCCACGTGGGCTGTCTGTTCAGTACACACAGGACATCCGTGGGTGTCCGCCAGCACACACAGGACGTTTGTGGCTGTCCGTGGCTGTCTGTCAGCACACACAGGACGTCCATGTGTGTCCATCAGGAAACACAGGACGTCCGTGTGTGTGCGTGTGTGTCCTTCAGCACACACAGGATGTCTGTGGCTGTCCATCAGTACACATATCAGCACGCTGGCCCTTCCCGTGGACTGGTCGGGTGATTTTGGCCCACGTGGGCTGTCGGTTCAGTACACAAAGGACGTCCATGGGTGTCCGTCAGCACACACAGGACGTCAGTGGGTGTCCGTCAGCACACACAGGACGTCCGTGTGTGTCTGTGTGGGTCCGTCAGCACACACAGGACGTCCGTGGCTGTCCATCAGTACACATATCAGCACGTTGGTCCTTGGACTCAGCACGCTGGCCCTTCCCGTGGACTGTTTGGGTGATTTTGGCCCACGTGGGCTGTCTGTTCAGTACACAAAGGACGTCCGTGGGTGTCCGCCAGCACACACAGGACGTCTGTGGCTGTCCGTGGCTGTCCGTCAGCACACACAGGACGTCCGTGACTGTCCGTGTGTGTCCGTCAGCACACACAGGAGGTCTGTGGGTGTCCGTCAGCACACACAGGACGTTTGTGTGTGTCCGTCAGCACACACAGGACATCCATGGCTGTCAATGTGTGTCCGTGTGTGTCCGTCAGCACACACAGGACGTCTGTGGCTGTCCATCAGTTCACATATCAGCATTTTTGTCCTTGGACTCAGCACCCTGGCCCTTCCCGTGGACTGTTTTGGTGATTTTGGCCCACGTGGGCTGTCTGTTCAGTACACAAAGGACGTCTGTGGGTGTCCGCCAGCACACACAGGACGTCCGTGGGTGTCTGTGGCTATCCGTCAGCACACAGAGGACGTCTGTGGCTGTCCATCAGTACACATATCAGCACGCTGGTCCTTGGACTCAGCACGCTGGTCCTTGGACTCAGCACGCTGGCCCTTCCCGTGGACTGTTAGGGTGATTTTGGCCCAAGTGGGCTGTCTGTTCAGTACACACAGGACGTCCGTGGGTGTCCATCAGCACACACAGGACATCCGTGGGTGTCCGTCAGTACACACAGGACATCCGTGGCTGCCCGTGTGTGTCCATGTGTGTCCGTCAGCACACACATGACGTCTGTGGCTGTCCATCAGTACACATGTCAGCACGTTGGTCGTTGGACTCAGCACGCTGACCCTCTTAAGAACCCTAAGGAACGAACACTCAACCGGATCTGATGATATGAACTCGATCTGAAGAGATAGAGAACTGATGGATTGTTTAGTGACACAAAGGGATGCGGAAGACCCAATGATACTACTAAAACCCTCAATGGCCGCTTGATTTGACAAACAAGTCCGGCTCAAAGAAAGGGGATTCACTTGGAGATAGCCTCACCAAGGGAACAAGAATGTTCTAATCAAAGAACAAAGAAAGAAATCTCAAAATGAATAAGGAAAATCGATCATCTTATTTCAAGGATGTGTTCTCACACTTATATAACTTGTAGTCAAAGATAATAAATAAAACTGTATGAAAAGGAGACATAGAAAATACATAGAAGACCATATCTAGTCAGAGCACAGAAAATAATGTTGACTGGTCGATTTGAACTCTTCGGCTACTCTTGTCCAGGTTCGGTGTAACTGATAGCACGTCCCGCGGTAAGGAGCAGTACACGGCCGGTACGGTCTTCATGTAAGGACGGGTGATTTTCATGGACTGTTCTGGACCAAAAGGTGGCTATGTCTTCGGACAGCCTCAAGAGTCATGCCTTAGAGAGATTTGGCTGATCAAAGTTCATGAACTGATCGAAGTGTCGGATCAGTTCATCAGAACGATCCCCGGTTCGGCCGAGATGGCTTAAGAGAGAGAGACCATGGTCGGATTTGGATTCCACTTGATCAACTTCACTTCTGACTTGACCGATGGACTTAGCATGATGAACAGGACGGGAAAGACGAACTTCAGTACGGTTGATTTGGCCATCTGGTCGCGGGTTATGCTGAAGCTCCAACTCGGACGAGTGCGGGTCGAGACGATACACGGCCCGAGCAGTCTGTTTGGCCTGATCGATGGACTGAACCTCAGTTGCACTGTTTCGGACGTTCTGATCCTCATTCTGATCTGATTCCATGGACTGATCCTCGGACTGGGACACATCATTCCCTCCTTCTTCAAAAGGATTTGACCACAAATCCGGATCATCTAGAAGAAAAGAGGAAAGATCAGAAACGTTAAAGCTCGAAGAAATGTCATACTTACCTTGAAGATCAAGCCGATAAGCATTTTCACTGATCTTCTTAAGGATCTGGAATGGACCATCGACCCGAGGCATAAGTTTAGACTTTCTTTCTTCCGGAAATCACTCCTTTCTCAAGTGAACCCAAACAAGATCACCTTCTTTGAAAATAACCTCCTTTCTTTTCTGATTGGCATATCTTTTATAGATCTCGGTCTTGGCCTCAATGTTTGCACGAACCTGTTCATGTAGCTTTTTGATAGTGGCCGCCTTCCTCTTGCCATCTGTACTAACACTTTCACTCAAAGGCAAAGGTAAAATATCAAGTGGGCACAAAGGATTAAACCCATAAACAACTTCAAAAGGAGAAAACTTTGTAGCAGAATGCATTGCATGATTGTAAGCAAACTCAACATGTGGTAAGCATTCTTCCCAAAGCCTAAGATTCTTTTTAACCAAAGATCTAAGCAGAGCAGACAAGGTTCGATTAACAACTTCAGTTTGACCATCAGTTTGCGGATGACAAGTTGTGAAAAACATCAATCATGTTCCTAGTTTAGACCATAAGGTTTTCCAAAAATAACTAAGGAACTTAGCATCGCGATCAGATACAATGGTGTTAGGCATTCCATGCAATCTAACAATCTCTCTAAAGAACAAATCAGCAACTTGTGTGGCATCATCAGTTTTATGACAAGGAATGAAATGAGCCATTTTCGAAAATCTGTCTACAACAACAAAGATTGAATCTCGTCCAGACTTAGACCTTGGCAATCCTAACACAAAATCCATAGAAATGTCTACACAAGGATGAGAAGGAATAGGAAGTGCAGAATACAAACCGTGGTTTGAAGATTTGGACTTAGACTTCTTGCACACCACACATCGGCTACATATCCGTTCCACATCTTTCATCAAGCTTGGCCAATAGAAGTGATCATGAACCGCCTTGTAAGTTTTCTTAACACCAAAGTGTCCCATAAGACCTCCTCCATGAGCTTCCCTGAGAAACAACTCCCTCAAGGAACATTGGGGAACACACAAGCGGTTATCAAAGAATAGGAATCCAGAGTTTTGAAAATACTTTCCATAAGCGACCTTGGAACATTTTCGGAAAACCTCTTTGAAATCTTGATCAGATGCGTATAAATCTTTGATAAACTCAAAACCAAGCAATTTTGTTTCAAGGGCTGAGAGAAGAGTATACCTTCGAGACAATGCATCGGCCACAACATTCTCCTTACCTTGTTTGTACTTGATCACATAAGGGAATGTCTCAATGAACTCCATCTAACGAGCATGCCTCTTGTTGAGCTTCTGCTGACCCTTAAGGTGTCTTAGAGACTGATGATCAGTGTGGATGATGAACTCCTTAGGCCAAAGATAGTGCTGCCACGTTTGAAGGGCCCTCACCAAGGCATAGAGTTCTTGGTCGTATGTGGGGTAGTTGAGCATAGCTCCTCCAAGCTTCTCACTGAAATAAGCCACTGATTTTCCATCCTGCATCAACACAGCACCAATACCAACACCAGAAGCATCACATTCGATTTCAAAAGCTTTAGAAAAATATTGAAGTACAAGTAAAGGGGCGTGAGTCAACTTCCCTTTAAGGATTTCGAATGCTTCTTCCTGAGCTGGTCCCCATTTGAACCCCACGTTCTTCTTGATTACTTCAGTAAGAGGAGCGGCCAAGGTACTGAAGTTTTGAACAAATCGCCTATAGAAGCCGGCAAGGCCATGGAAGCTTCTCACTTCACCAATGATGGTCGGAATCGGCCAGTCCCGGATTGCTTGGACCTTCTGCTGGTCCACTCTCAAGCCATCTGCACCTACAACAAAACCTAGAAAGACCACATGATCTGTGCCAAAAGAACACTTTCCAAGGTTAGCAAACAAACGTTCCTTTCTAAGGACTTCAAGAACAGATTTCAAGTGCTGTTGGTGCTCATCAAGGCTTTTGCTGTAAATAAGAATGTCATCAAAGTAAACCACAACAAAATGACCAATAAAACACCTCAAGACATGATTCATTAGGCGCATGGAAGTACTAGGTGCATTAGTGAGACCAAAGGGCATGACAAGCCACTCATACAAACCTAGTTTTGTTTTAAAGGCCGTTTTCCATTCATCACCTTCTTTCATCCTAATCTGATGATAGCCATTTCTCAAATCTATCTTAGAAAACTACTTAGAACCATGGAGTTCATCAAGCATATCATCAAGACGAGGGATAGGATGTCGAGACTTTACCGTGATGTTGTTTATGGCCCGGCAGTCCACACATCCTCCAGGAGCCATCCTTCTTTGGTACAAGTAGAACAGGCACGGCACAGGGACTGAGACTCCCTCTGATGTATCCCTTCTCAAGAAAGTTTTTGATCTGTTTCTGCAGTTCCTTGGTCTCGACCGGAATGGTGCGGTACGCTGGCGGTTCGGTAGAGAGGCGCCCGGGACGAGATCGATCTGATGCTCAATGCCTCTCACCGGTGGCAATCCTTTGGGATTTTCTTCTGGAAACACATCAGAATAATCCTGCAAGATACCTAAAAACTCACTCAGAATCTCCGGTGCAAGGTCAGAAGAAGATGAGGCCAAGAGAGACTCTTTATAAATCAGTAAGAGAAATGGCTTTTGAGAGCAAAGAGACTTCCTTACCTGACTTTCTTTGACAAAGAAGTTGGAGTTTCTGGTACTGGTCTCAGGTTTATCAGCTTTAGAGTCTTGGTCTTGGTTCTTCTTAAGTTGGACCTGGTCTTGATGGACTTTCGAAGGCGACAAAGGCACCAAGGTGATCTTCTTTCCTTTATGATCAAATGAGTGCCGGTTTGTGAAACCATCATGCACTGCCTTCTTGTCAAATTGCCAAGGCCGGCCCAAGAGAACATGGCAAGCATCCATGGGAAGCACATTGCAAACAACCTCATCCTCATATCGGCCAATGAAGAGTGGAACCGTGACTTGCTCCTTCACATACTGTTCTCGGACTCATTGAGCCACTCCAACCTGAAAGGACGAGAAAGAGGCCGAGTAACAAGCCCAAGTTTCTTTACAAGGGTGTCACTAGCCACATTAGTGCAACTACCTCCATCAATAATTAAAGAACAAACTTTATCAGATATGAGACATCTAGAGTGAAAGAGATTCTCCCTTTGTTCTTTGTCATTGCATTTTGGTTGGACACTCAAGGCACGCCTAGTAACCAGTAGTGAACCATGGCTTGGCTCATCAAAAACATCCTCATCATAGATCGGATCAGAACTCTCCACGAAGGTCGAGCAAAACTCATCGATCCCTCCATCGAACTCCTCATCAAAGATGGGATCAGTGGTGTCGTCCAAGACCTTCCTAGTAACAAGAAGGGGACCATGAACTGGGAAGTCAAGTGCTTCTTCCTCATGATTATCATCATACACTGGTCCGATATCCTTCTTGTCTTCTTCAGATTCGACTTCTCCATTCTCCAAGAGCACCATCACCTTTTGGTTTGGACATCGGTTGGCATAGTGGCCAAGGCCATGACACCTAAAGAATTGGATGTCTCTGGTTCGTTTGGTAGCTTCTTCTTTCTTTTCTCTATCAACAAGAGCAGGGACATTTGTCTGAAAAGCTGTATTTGTTGTGGAAGAAGACTTACCCTTGTCTTGATAGTTTGGCTTGGAAGCAAAGGTTGGTTTAGAAGCAAAGGTCGGTTTAGTGAGACCCTTTCTCTTGACTTGTTGCTCGATCAGCACGGCCTTGTGTAACATCTGCTCCATGCTGTCATAGTCTTCCAGCTCCATGCGGTCTTGTATGTCCCAGTTGAGCCCGGTAAGAAATCTGGCCATGGTGGCGTCTAAGGGCTCTTCTACATCAGCTTTGATCATCAAGGTCTCAATCTCCTGGTGATAGTCCTCAACTGACTTAGAACCTTGAAGCAAACGCCTGAGTTTATGGTGTAGATCTCTGTGGTAATGGTCGGGAAAAAAGCGTCTCCGCATCAGCAGGGAAAGCTCATCCCATGTATCAACTGGCGCCTCACCTGCTCTCCTCCTGCTAGTCACAACTCGATCATACCAGTTAATAGCATAGCCAGTAAACTCAGCAGCAGCAAGTCTAACCTTTTTAATATCAGAAAAATTTTGACAATTAAACACAAGTTCAATTTTTCTTTCCCATTCAAGAAAAGCATCCGGATCATTATTGCCATCAAAACTTGGAATTTTCAATTTCAAACCACCCAAGCCATCATTGGTTCTTTCATTTCTACCAAAAGGATTGACATCACCTCGGTTTTGATGCCTAGGAACTCTCCTTGGACGGTTGATGAATCGATCATCATCATAAGACTCTTCTTAAATTTCTAGGTCGGACCGGCTGTTCCTCCTTGGATGGTCATCTGGTTCTGGTTCGTGGCTGAGTTGGATGGCCCTGAAGTTCATCTAGCCTCTGACGGATTGCCTCCAAACCTGTATTCAACAAGTTAGACATAGAATCATTGAGAGCACACATTTGCAAGTTAGATAATCCGGCATGTGAATTTCTGGGTCGGTTTCTTTCATCTTCACTATCCATGGCTACCTGAAAACTTAAACAAGGTAAAGTTAGATTAAAAACCTCACACACTCAGGTGTTTATCCTTGCCCACACACGTGTTTCACTCAATTTGGTAGTCACACAAGAGAGTTTCCCTCAAAGTTCTAAGAGAACAAACTAGATAACCCAAAATGAGAATCCCAAGTGAAACACCCAAGAGACAAGATAGAAAGATAAGAGATTTAACAAGGGGAATCTATATTAACCACCTCCAAGGCCGGATTTCTCCTCGGCCAACAGGCTTACTCTTCCACCACCAAACCACAATTGAAAACTTTTGATATATTTTCTTTCTTTTTCTTTTTTTTTTTGATTAGATCTTTCTTTCTTTTTTTTTAATATATATGGATGGTAAAGAGGGGCCCGGATTCAAAGATAGATAGAAGAAGAATTTCTTTTTTTTTTCTGAAGAAAATGATAGATGAGAAAATGGAATGAAAAGAGATACCGGAAGAGTGGCTCTGATACCACTTGAAGAATGCTAAGGAACGAACACTCAACAGGATCTGATGATATGAACTCGATCTGAAGAGATAGAGAACTGATGGATTGTTTAGTGACACAAAGGGATGCGGAAGACCCAATGATACTACTAGAACTCTCCATGGCCGCTTGATTTGACACACAAGTCCGGCTCAAAGAAAGGGGATTCACTTGGAGATAGCCTCACCAAGGGAACAAGAATGTTCTAATCAAAGAACAAAGAAAGAGTCTTGCCTTAGAGAGATTTGGCTGATCAAAGTTCATGAACTGATCGAAGTGTCGGATCAGTTAATCAGAACGATCGCCGGTTCGGCCGAGACGGCTTAAGAGAGAGAGAGACCGTGGTCGGATTTGGATTCCACTCGATCAACTTCACTTCTGACTTGACCGATGGACTTAGCATGACGAACAGGACGGGAAAGTCAAACTTCTGTATGGTTGATTTGGCCATCTGGTCGTGGGTTATCCTGAAGCTCCAATCCGAACGATGTGGGTCAAGACGATACACGGCTCGAGCAGTCTTTTCGGCCCGATCGATGGACTGAACCTCAGTTGCGTTGTTCCGAACGTTCTGATCCTCGTTCTGATCTGATTCCATAGACTGATCCTCGGACTGGGGCACATCACCCTTCCCGTGGACTGTTCGGTGATTTTGGCCCACGTGGGCTGTCTGGTCAGTACACGCAGGACGTCCGTGGGTGTCCGCCGGCACACACAGGACATCCATGGCTGTCCGTGTGTGTCCGTCTGTGTCCGTCACCACACACATGACGTCCGTGTCTGTCCATCAGTTCACATATCAGCACATTGGTTCTTGGACTCCGCACGCTGGCCCTTCCTCTGGACTCTTTGGGTGATTTTGGCCCATGTGGGCTGTCTGGTCAGTACACACAGGACGTCCGTGGGTGTCCGCCAGCACACACAGGACATTCGTGGCTGTCCGTGGCTGTCTGTCAGCACACACAAGATGTCTGTGGCTGTCCGTGTGTGTCCATGTGTGTCTGTGGGTGTCCGCCAGCACACACAGGACGTTCATGGCTCTCAGTGGCTGTCCGTCAGCACAGACAGGACGTCCATCTGTGTCTGTCAGCACACACAGGACGTCCATGTGTGTCTGCGTGTGTCCATCAGCACACACAGGACGTCTGTGGCTGTCCATCAGTACACATATCAGCACGTTGTTCCTTGGACTCAGCACGCTGGCCCTTCCTGTGGACTCATTGGGTGATTTTGGCCCACGTGGGCTGTCTGTTCAGTACACACATGACGTCCGTTGGTGTCCGTCAGCACACACAGGACGTCCGTGTGTGTTCGTCAGCACACACAGGACGTCTGTGGCTGTCCGTGTGTGTCTGTGTGTGTCCGTCAGCACACACAGGACGTCCGTGGCTGTCCATCAGTACACATATCAGCACGTTGGTCCTTGGATTCAGCACGCTGACCTTTCCCGTGGAATGTTCGGGTGATTTTGGCCCTCGTGGGCTGTCTGTTGAGTACATATAGGACGTCTGTGGGTGTCCGCCAGTACAAACAGGACGTCTGTGGCTGTATGTGTGTGTCCGTGTGTGTCCGTCAGCACACACAAAACGTCCGTGGCTGTCCATCAGTACACATATCAGCACTTTTGTCCTTGGACTCAGCACCCTGGCCCTTCCCATGGACTGTTTGGGTGATTTTGGCCCACGTGGGCTGTCTGTTCAGTACACAAAGGACGTCCGTGGGTGTCCGCCAGCACACACAGGACGTCCATGGGTGTTCGTGGCTATCCGTCAGCACACACAGGACGTCCGTGGCTGTCCATCAGTACACATATCAGCACGCTGGTCCTTCCCGTGGACCCTTCGGGTGATTTTGGCTCACGTGGGCTGTCTATTCAGTACACACAGGACGTCCGTGGGTGTCCATCAGCACACACAGGACGTCCTTGGCTGTCCATCAGTACACACATGACATCTGTGGCTGTCTGCGTGTGTCTGTGTGTGTCCGTCAGCACACACATGATGTCTGTGTCTGTCCATCATTACACATATCAGCACGTTGGTCGTTGGACTCAGCACACTGGCCCTTCCCGTGGACTGTTCGGGTGATTTTGGCCCACGTGGGCTGTCTGGTCAGTACGCACAGGACGTCTGTGGCTGTCCGTGTGTGTCCGTCTGAGTCCGTCAGCACACACAGGACGTCCGTGTCTATCCATCAGTTCACATATCAGCATGTTGGTTTGTGGACTCCGCATGATGGCCCTTCCCGAGGACTGTTTGGGTGATTTTGGCCCACGTGGGCTGTCTGTTCAGTAAACACAGGACGTCTGTGGGTGTCTGCTAGCACACACAGGACGTCCATGGCTGTCTGTGTGTGTCCGTGTGTGTCTGTGGGTGTCCGCCAGCACACATGACGCTCGTGGCTGTCAGTGGCTGTCTGTCAGCACACACAGGACGTCCATGTGTGTCCGTCAGCACACACAGGACGTCCATGTGTCTCCGTCAGCACACACAGGACGTCCATCAGTACATATATCAGCACGCTGGCCTTTCCCGTGGACTCCTCGGGTGATTTTGGCCCACGTGGGCTGTCTGTTCTGTACAAAAAGGTCGTACGTGGGTGTACGTCAGCACACACAGGACGTCCGTGGGTGTCCGTCAGCACACACAGGACGTCCGTGGCTGTCCGTGTCTCTCCGTGTGTGTCCGTAAGCACACACAAGACGTCTGTGGCTGTCCATCAGTACACATATCAGGACGTTGGTCCTTGGACTCAGCAGGCTGGCCCTTCCCGTGGACTGTTTGGGTGATTTTGGCCCACGTGGGCTGTCTGTTCAGTACACACAGGACGTCCGTGGGTGTCCGTCAGCACACACAAGACATCTGTGTGTGTCTGTAAGACCCGTTCCTGGTCTCTTGACCCAACTGGATACGAATGCTTACTTATTAATTTCTTTGCTTGTTTGATCCATTTTAAGTCTTTTATTTGCTAAGTCATATTCGAATATGAGGTTCATAAACAAAGGAACAGATTGCACAGCGGAATAACAATGTATAAACTTTGTATTACTTAGAAACATGAGATTCAATACACAACTTCTTAACAGTCTCATAGACAATCACTAGTTCATCCCTAGTATCATCTAACCACACGTTACACAGCCTCTCACTGACCGAGCCTTCACGGCTCCTTGGCTTGACCAGAACCATCCTTAGTTCCTGAAACCACAACCAGATAAGCATTAATCATAACCGAGAATAGAACGGATTGATTCTACAATGCTTGTCTTGGTTCCTAGAACTTAGATAAACCTCAGTCAACATAATCATAAAACGTATGAACCTACCTACCGTATCCTAACTCATTCAACCAACCACCCCTTGACTTAGAATCAGATAGATAGTCCAGAATAGATAACAAAACACACGAACAGATCCGGATCGTCCCCAAAGACCAATCCGTCTAACCGGATAGAATCTAGGTGCGACCGGCCGATGGAGTCCGGCTCGATGGCCCAACGGACTCCCTTACCTGATCCGGCCTTAGGCCTGGATCCAATCGGCCGAGTAAGCCTCAAGCCTAATCCGGAAGGCTTAGCAACCGGTCAGACCTTGCGACTCTACCTTGGCTTAGACAAACCGTGACCTTGTCTTGACTAGACAAGCCATAGGCTGATCCATAAGGATCGGTCCTAACCTGTCCCGAAAGACACCGTTTGGAACATGTACCCTTTGGCCATTCGTGCCTCTTGGACACTCGTGACTCTTGACAACTCGTGCCCTTTGGGACATTCCCAACCGTTCGTCCTAACCGCCCAGTCTTGGTGCGACCGGATCATCCCACTAACCGACCCGTGTCTAGGCTAGCGGTTTGATTATGTTCGGCCAAAGCCTAGGGACGTGTCCCTTGGACTCAACCAACACAACCTTTCGTGTTTAACCAGAGAGAAGAGAAGAGAAACGAATTGAAACAGATAAGGAGAGCCGGATGGGACTTAGGAACCGAGCAGAGCCGCGGTGCGGTCGCATTGACCGTCCGTTCGGTCTGATGGAGCCACGGCCCATCACATACCTTGTGAACCACGTCTGGGTTCTCCATGCTCTTCTCCTTGTCTTGATCTCCCATTCTTGACCGGAGTTAGTTCTCAAACGATCAGAGTCGCCGGAACACAACACCACCACAATCGGCCTTTCTCTTGGCCGGAACTCTCTCTTTCTCTCTTTCTTTCTCTCTACGGTTTCTCTGAGTATTTTACTCTGGAATTGGATAATGAAATCGACCAGAGAGCCCCCATATTTATAGAAAATGAGGGGGTAAGTCTTGCCCCATGAACAGGCATGACTTGCTAGCGAATGGGCACCATCGGCCAAGGGTTGTCCCCTTTCGGCCACTTGCATCCCTTCGCCACAAGCCCAACCCACGCCCCAAGCCTCCTGGACTTAGCCCATGGCCTTGTCCTAAGACCCAACAGCCCATGGCCTCATGGCCGGACCTCACAGCCCGCCACTGACCCGGACCCGTACCATCGGCCTAAAGCCCGGACAGTCCGTCTAGCTGAGATGAGCTGACTCTCAGCGGCCTCAGCTGAGTGAGCTAGTAGTCCAGCTAGTGGAGCTGACTTAGTAGGGACTGAGCTGGAGTGAACTGAACCTAGCTTCCTTGAGCTGGCCGAGCTACTCGTCCACTTCGTCCAGCTACCGTCTTACTCGCCTAGCTGTCTCTTAGCTTGTATAAGGTTAAGTCTAAGTTTCCTTATGTCCTTAACCTTCTTTCTCGACCATGGAACGCTTGCCTTGATGTCCTAGGACTGGCTTGCACGTTTCCTCGAACCATGGCCGTCCCAACAATCCTACTCAGGATTGGGGGCGTGACAGTGTCCGTCAGCACACACAGGACGTCCGGGGCTGTCCATGTGTGTCCGTCAGCACACACAGGACGTCCGTGATTGTCCATCAGTACACATATCAGCACGTTGATCGTTGGACTCAGCACGCTGACCCTTTCCGTGGACTGTTTGGGTGATTTTAGCCCACATGGGCTGTCTGTTCAGTACACACAGGATATCCGTAGGTGTCCATCAGCACACACAGGACATCCGGGGCTGTCCGTGTGTGTCCATGTGTGTCCGTCAGCACACACAGGACATTCGGGGCTGTCCGTGTGTGTCTGTGTGTGTCCGTCAGCAAACACAGGACGTCCGTGGCTGTCTATCAGTACACATATCAGCACATTGGTCGTTGGACTCAGCACGCTGACCCTTTTCGTGGACTGTTTGGGTGATTTTGGCCCACGTGGGCTGTCTGGTCAGTACACACAGGATGTCCGTGGGTGTCCGCCAGCACGCACATGACGTCCGTGGCTGTCCACGTGTGTCCGTCTGTGTCCGCCAGCACACACAGGACGTCCGTGTCTGTCCATCAGTACACATATCAGCACGTTGGTTCTTGGACTCCGCATGCTGGCCCTTCCCGTGGACTGTTTGGGTGATTTTGGCCCACGTGGGCTGTCTGTTCAGTACACACAAGACGTCCGTAAGTGTCCGCCTGTCACGCCCCCAATCCTGGAAAGGATTGTCAGGACGGCCATGGTTCGAGGAAACGTACCAGCCAGTCTTAAGACATCAAGGCAAGCGTTCCATGGTCGAAAAAGAAGGTTAAGAACATAAGGAAACTTAGACTTAACCTTATATAAGCTAAGAGACAGCTAGGACGAGTAAGACGGTAACTGGACGAAGTAGACGAGTAGCTCAACCAGCTCAACGAAGCTAGGTTTAGTTCACTCCAGCTCAGTCTCTACTAAGTCAGCTCCACTAGCTGGACTACTAGCTCACTCAGCTGAGACAGCTGAGAGTCAGCTCATCTCAGCTAGATGGACTGTTCGGGGTTTAGGCCAATGGTCCGGGTCCGGGTCAGTGGCGGGCTGTGAGGTCCGGCCATGAGGCCATGGGCTGTTGGGTCTTTGGACAAGGCCGTGGGCTAAGTCCAGGAGGCTTGGGGCGTGGGTTGGGCTTATGACCGACCCCAAACCCAATCAGAAAGGGCGATGGGATGCAAGTGGCCTAGAGGGCACAACCCCCTCGTTTTCTATAAATATGGGGCCTCTCCTTTTGGTTTCATTATCAAATTCCAGAGTAAAATGCTCATAGAAAAACGTAGAGAGAGAGAGAGAGTACGAGCCAAGAGATCGGCCAGAAAAGGGCCGGTCATGGTGGTTTTGTATCTCCGGCAAGGAGAACGGTTTAGGAGAGAGGAGGCCGTGTGGTTATGAATACCCAAGGCATAGAGAAAGGTCGGGTGAAGGACTCCAAAGCCGTGGTTCAGTCAGATAGGGTCAGTGGGGTAACCACCGACTCATCGGCTAAGACAATCGGACAGTCCGAACCGGTCTAGCCATGGGCGTTTGGATTGTGTCCTATTCTTCTCATTCTTTTCATCCAATTCTTCTTCTACTCCTTCTGTACATTGGCGTGGCCTTGTGGATATGTTGGGATTGGTTATAACCGTGGTTCTGGTTGAGTAATGCGGTCGCGGTCAATAACCGTCGAGTTAGGCGCGCGCATGGTCTAAACCGGCCTCAGGTGATCCGATTGGATAGGGGCGGTTCAGTTCTGTTATGAACCGTTGCAACCCTTCCCTGAACAGTCACAATGGTTCATGACTTGTGTAGGTTAAGGCGTGGTCCTTTGGCCATAGGCCGGACACACGTACAAACCAGACAGTCCATACGGACAGTTAGGTCGAACGGTTGGAACATCTGCATGGGTGCGAGTTTCCAAGGGTCATGAGTTGCCAAGAGGCACGAGTGTCCAAAGGGTACAAGTTCCCAAACGGTGCCATTGGTTCAACGCTTAGGCCGAACCAAGTGGACAGTCCGCGGCTGCATAGTCAAACGGATGGACGGTTAGTTTAACCGGAGTGTTGTGTCGCAAGGTCTGATTGGTTGCAAGGCAATCCGCTTTGGTCTTGGGCCTTACTCTCTTGTATGGATCCAGGCTTTGGGTCGGATCAGGTAAGAAGGTCCGTGAGCCTTTGGGCCAGACTTATAACTGGTCGATCGCACCTAGATCTTAACCAGACGGTTAGACGGGACTATGGACGATCCGGCTATGGTTGGATGGCTTTAGCCGCAAAGGCTAAGTGGGATATCTTACAATAAACCTTGGGTTGGTGAGTAGGATAGGCGCCATATGCATTATGTAGGGCGTAGACCCACATGATGGCAATGGAAGGCCGGTTATATCAGTATCTGCTAAGTAGAGGATGGCTTATCAAGTCTGGTGGTCGGATCATGTTTCATGATGATGGTTCGATGGCCGAGCACTAGTATGGATAGTCACGTTGCTGGAGTAAGAGTATTGATGTGATGCTTCTAGATATCGACCTTGGTGTTGATAGCTTCGAGATTGGCTAAGAGTCATGACGAAGTGTATGGCTAGTACGATGTGTCGTAGACCATCGTAAATGCTAGATCTACATAAGTAAATGCTAGATCATACCTTTGCCACATCTACGAAGCTTTTAGCTTATCGGTCCTCTATTGACTCAATTTCTCTTGCTTGACAGCTGGACCACGATCACTAATGATGTTACTTAAGGTCCTTATCTTGATTCCTGCATCAAACAACTCCCCTAGGTACTTAGTCATTCAACCAACCATCCCCACAGACATAAGTAACCTTTGAGAAGTCTTTGAAAGGATAAGGGTTTGCATCTGGCCTTTCTCGGCTCATGCACACTCAAACATCCCCTTGCCATATAGATACTGAGCCTAAGTGTGATTGTTCAAGGAAGGCCGTGTAAGATCTGATCATGGTTGAGTATGGACGACCTGACCTCTGAATGATGGTTCAAGGTGTCGGAACTAATCTGATTAAGGAATGCATTGTTTGGTATGAACAAATCATATATGTTGTTTGGGTTAAGTCCCAAAGCCGGTCAGGCCAGATGATGACTCATCAGTTCCAAGTCATGTGAGGATGGTTGGTTGATTGACTTAGGATCTAATGAGATTTGTTAGTCCAGAATATGGATTGGGTACTATTGCCTATATGGCAAGGGGATGTTTGAGTGTGCATGAGCCAAGAAAGGCCAGATGCAAACCCTTATCCTTTCAAAGACTTCTCAAAGGTTACTTATGTCTGTGGGGATGGTTGGTTGAATGACTAAGTACCTAGGGGAGTTGTTTGATGCAGGAATCAAGATAAGGACCTTAACTAAGATCATTGAGTCATCGTGGTCCAGCTGTCAAGCAAGAGCAATTCGAGTCAATGGAGGACCGATGAGCTAATAAGCTTCGTAGATGTGGCAAAGGTATGATCTAGCATTTACTTATGTAGATCTAGATAGAATGGTTTAGGGGAATGGAACCTCAGAATTGTATGGCTTGGTTTGGGTTTAGGATTGACCATTAAGCTAATTGGTAGTTGAGTAAACTGACCAAAGCTAAGGTGATTCGACCAGACAAGTGTTAGATTGGTTTTAGACCAATGGTTAACTACAGAATAATCCACTGCGTATCTGTTGATAGGATGTAGGCTATTAATGACTAGGGAAGTCTTTAGCTAAGATCTAAGTTAGCCCTCGCCTTTAGGCGATATTATAAATAAAGGGCGAAAATTAAGAGATTCGGCCAAGAAGTGGACCGAGCGACGTGAGGCATCGACCGCGGCCTAGGCGGCCGTGATCTGGTCTTACAAGTTGGTATCAGAGCATGCTTGATCCTGTTTAGGACAACGCTCTAAGATTATGCGTTCCATACCGAAATTATTTCCAAAACTATGATGACTATGAAACCTTAGTTGGGGTGAGCCAAGAAACGGTTGAGGTAAGCTAGGGTATCATGCTTGTGAATGTGGGAATTCTAAGATGAACCGGCTTAGCCAAGATACATTTTCCAAGGCAAGAACCTATAAACAGAAAGGTTGGTCGATCTAGTTATTTAGAAGTAATAGACGGGTTGGATGGGATGAAAGCAATGCAAAACTTGTTTATGGATTACCTGGACAAGGGAAGTGTTATCCCTTGATGGCCGTTCATAATAAGTAAAGAAAATGCAATATTAAAATCTGACTCAAGGGAGACACTACATGACCAGTACACGAGTGGACTTCTGATCAGATGGATCAGTTAGGACTCGGTATAAGTCAAGGTAGGCTTCCATTGATCGAGTCAGTTGGAATGAATCAATTCCAATATGAATCCGTCCAAGGAAAGAATGAGAAAACTCATGATGTTCGTTCCAATCAATGGAAGAACATGATCTTAAGTACCGTAGTATGATGGGGATTGAGGTATATTAAAATTGCTCTTGTGAATGGTATGAGCATTTGCAAAAGTAAGACGCCTTGGAGAATGGTATGGGACGTTTTCCAAGTGTGTGGTCAAACCGAGATTTTACTCATCTAGGTATCCACTGGAAGTGGAAGTATTAAAGTTATTGGCAATGCCATGAGGGATGTTATGGGACGTTCTTTGTGGTGTGGAAACACACGTACTTTTTGACATAGAGGCTACACATAGTTTTGTGAGTCCGGGACTGGTCGGAAAGAGTTCTGTCTGAGTTCTGGGGATGATTCAAGACTAGTGAGGGCAGCGGTGGGAAAATAATGCCTTCACTAGGGCTCATGAAAAATATCCCGGTGATGATCCAGGAGAGAAATCTGCCTGTAGATCTGATCGAGAAAAATATCCACGCGCCTACAGAATCACGAGACGATCCTAGGCATGAATCTGTTTGGGAAAGTGTCGGGCCACTCTTGATTGCCACAAAGTTCGTGTGCAATTGGAGACTGGACCTCACCCGATCCAGTACCAAAGTCTGAGTCCGGCTCTAAGGAAAGTAGGGGTGTCAGCAGTCCAAGTGAATCGGATGCTTAGACAGGTTTGTGAAGTATTTTTTTACCACAACTACCACTATGGAGCACGGCAATTCTGTTGATCTGTCTGGGATGTCGTTGGTATCGAGATCCATTGTCTGAGTCCGGCATTAAGGAATGTAGTGGTGTCAGCATTCCTTGTGGATCGGATGCTTAGACGGGATTGTGAAGTATTTATTTGACCACAATTACCACTATGGAGCGCGGCAAATTCTGTTGATCTGAAAGATCTGTTTGAGGACCCGTTGGTGTCCGAGTTCCCAGATGTGTTCCGTTCGCCACAGAGTGTCCCCTCTGGTAGGTCGGATCCATTTATGATTGAACTGGAACCAGGGACAGAATCACTGTCCTAGAGTCCGTTTCTGTCGGCTCCGGCCGAAATGGCAGAGCCAAAGTTGACCACGTCCGAGAGAGGACCATGGTCGGAGTACAACCAAGTCGGAGTTTGACCTAAGGTTGAGAATGATCAAGTCTAGTAAAGGACGAGGATCAGGCCACGACCTATTTGGAGATGGACCTTTGGTCGGGGTGAAACGGTCAAGTCTGTGAGTGGACCAGGACCAGAGTACGATCGAGTCCAAGAAAGGACCAGGATCGAATTATGACAAAGTCCAGTGAAGGACTGAAGTCAAGTCTGAGGCATTTTTAGTCTGGAGGGACTAAGATCGCAATGTGGCCAAGCCTGAAAAGGTTGTCGCCGGTTAAGGGGATAATCCAGTACGTTGTGGCTGAGGTCATGAACCTTATTGTCCATGAAGGACAAAAGAACCATAACAATCTGTTAGGACTCGTTGTAGGACGAGCAGCCTAAAGATTGGAACAATTTCGTGAGGACTTGACTGGTACATCGAGTGGTGTGGGGATTGGTCAAATCTACTAAGGCTCGAGTATGCAGCATGTTCCTAAGGACTGATTATGATCTAGTCTTGGACTATGATCAGAGAAAGAATAAAATCTGAAGAAGATGCTATTCAAAGGAAAGACATAGACTTGTTGGATACTAGGACTGCAACCTGGAGAGTTCGGCCAGTGACACAAGGAATGTCTTTGGATGGATTTTCAAGTATCACTTGAATGGGTGCTTGATGGACCCTCGACTGTGGTCGAAGTAGACAAGTAAGGGTGCCATCAGCAAAACCAGAAAGGACCACTTGATAGGATTTTTGTGGTTAAATCCTTATCAAGTGGGGGAGACTTGTACAACGATGGTCAAAGGAATTTGATCATCGAAGTGGTCAATTGGTGGTTTTGAATCAAGCTTGTTCTATTCTCTGATCAAGACTAGAATAAGTTCTGATGGAATATATTGTCTTGGGACAAGGTATAATCATCACCGGATTCGAGGACAAATCAATTACAAGTGGGGGAGACTTGTCACGCCCCCAATCCTGGAAAGGATTGTCAGGACAGCCATGGTTCGAGGAAACGTACCAGCCAGTCTTATGACATCAAGGCAAGCGTTCCATGGTTGAAAAAGAAGGTTAAGAACATAAGGAAACTTAGACTTAACCTTATATAAGCCAAGAGACAGCTAGGACGAGTAAGACGGTAACTGGACGAAGTAGACGAGTAGCTCGACCAGCTCAACGAAGCTAGGTTTAGTTCACTCCAGCTCAGTCCCTACTAAGTCAGCTCCACTAGCTGGACTACTAGCTCACTCAGCTGAGACAGCTGAGAGTCAGCTCATCTCAGCTAGACGGACTGTTCGGGCTTTAGGGCCAATGGTCCGGGTCCGGGTCAGTGGTGGGCTGTGAGGTCCGGCCATGAGGCCATGGGCTGTTGGGTCTTTGGACAAGGCTGTGGGCTAAGTCCAGGAGGCTTGGGGCGAGGGTTGGGCTTATGACCGACCCCAAACCCAATCAGAAAGGGCGATGGGATACAAGTGGCCTAGAGGGCACAACCATTGGCCGATGGTGCCTGTTCGCTAGCAAGTCGTTCCTGTTCGTGGCGCAAGACTTACCCCCTCGTTTTCTATAAATATGGGGCCTCTCCTGTTGGTTACATTATCCAATTCCAGAATAAAATGCTCATAGAAAAACGTAGAGAGAGAGAGAGAGAGTACCGGCCAAGAGATCGGCCGGAAAAGGGCCGGTCGTGGTGGTTTTGTATCTCCGACAAGGAGAACGGTTTAGGAGAGAGGAGGCCGTGCGGTTATGAGTACCCAAGGCATAGAGAAAGGTTTGGAGAAGGACTCCAAAGCCGTGGTTCAGTCAGATAGGGTCAGTGGGGTATCCTTCGACTCATCGGCTAAGACAATCGGACAGTCCGAACCGGTCTAGCCAAGGGCGTTTGGATTTTGTCCTATTCTTCTCATTCTTTTCATCCAATTCTTCTTCTACTCCTTCTGTACATTGGCGTGGCCTTGTGGATATGTTGGGATTGGTTATAACCGTGGTTCTGGTTGAGTAATGCGGTCGTGGTCCATAACCGTCGAGTTAGGCGCGCGCATGGTCTAAACCGGCCTCAGGTGATCCGATTGGATAGGGGCGGTTCTGTTCTGTTCTGAAGGGGTTGCAACCCTTCCCTGAACAGTCACAATGGTTCATGACTTGTGTAGGTTAAGGCGTGGTCCTTTGGCCATAGGCCGGACACACGTACAGACCAGACAGTCCATACGGACAGTTAGGTCGAATGGTTGGAACATCTGAATGGGTGCGAGTTGCCAAGGGTCATGAGTTGCCAAGAGGCACGAGTTTCCAAAGGGTACTAGTTCCCAAAGGGTTTGAGTTCCAAACGGTGCCATTGGATCAAGGCTTAGGCCGAACCAAGTGGACAGTCCGCGGCTGCATAGTCAAACGGATGGACGGTTAGTTTAACCGCAGTGTTGTGTCGCAAGGTCTGATTGGTTGCAAGGCAATCCGGTTTGGTCTTGGGCCTTACTCTCTGGTATGGATCCAGGCTTTGGGTCGGATCAGGTAAGAAGGTCCGTGAGCCTTTGGGCCAGACTTATAACTGGTCGATCGCACCTAGATCTTAACCAGACGGTTAGACGGGACGATGGACGATCCGGCTATGGTTGGATGGCTTTAGCCGCGAAGGCTAAGTGGGATATCTTACAATAAACCTTGGGTTGGTGAGTAGGATAGGCGCCATATGCAATATGTAGGGCGTAGAGCCACATGATGGCAATGGAAGGCCGGTTATATCAGTACCTGCTAAGTAGACGATGGCTTATCAAGTCTGGTAGTCGGATCATGTTTCATGATGATGGTTCGATGGCCGAGCACTAGTATGGATAGTCACGTTGCTGGAGTAAGAGTATTGATGTGATGCTTCTAGATATCAACCATGGTGTTGATAGCTTCGAGATTGGGCAAGAGTCATGACGAAGTGTATGGCTAGTACTATGTGTCATAGATCATAGATACTGAGCCTAAGTGTGATTGTTGAAGGAAGGCCGTGTAAGATCTGATCAAGGTTGAGTATGGACGACCTGACCTCTGAATGATGGTTCAAGGTGTCGGAACTAATCTGATTAAGGAATGCATCATTTGGTATGAACAAATCATATATGTTGTTTGGGTTAAGTCCCAAAGCCGGTCAGGCCAGATGATGACTCATCAGTTCCAAGTCATGTGAGGATGGTTGGTTGATTGACTTAGGATCTAATGAGATTTGTCAGTCCAGAATATGGATTGGGTACTATTGCCTATATGGCAAGGGGATGTTTGAGTGTGCATGAGCCGAGAAAGGCCAGATGCAAACCCTTATCCTTTCAAAGACTTCTCAAAGGTTACTTATGTCTGTGGGGTGGTTGGTTGAATGACTAAGTACCTAGGGGAGTTGTTTGATGCAGGAATCAAGATAAGACCTTAAGTAAGATCATTGAGTGATCGTGGTCCAGCTGTAAAGTAAGAGCAATTCGAGTCAATGGAGGACCGATGAGCTAATAAGCTCCGTAGATTTGGCAAAGGTATGATCTAGAATTTACTTACGTAGATCTAGATAGAATGGTTTAGGGGAATGGAACCTCAGAATTGTATGGCTTGGTTCGGGTTTAGGATTTTCCTTTAAGCTAATTAGTAGTTGAGTAAACTGACCAAGGCTAAGGTGATTCGACCACACAAGTGTTAGATTGGTTTTAGACCAATGGTTAACTACAGAATAATCCGCTGCGTATCTGTTGAAAGGATCTAGGCTATTAATGACTAGGAAAGTCTTTAGCTAAGATCTAAGTTAGCCCTCGCCTTTAAGCGATATTATAAATAAAAGGCAAAAATTAAGAGGTTCGGCCAGGAAGTGGACAGAGCGACGTGAGGCATCGACCGCAGCCTAGGCGGCCGGGATCGGGTCTTACACCGCCAGCACATACAGAACATCCGTGGCTGTCTGTGGCTGTCCGTCAGCACACACATGACGTCTGTGGCTGTCCGTTTGTGTCCATGTGTGTATGTGGGTGTCCGCCAGCAAACACAGGACGTTCAAGGCTGTCAATGGCTGCCCGTCAGCACACATAGGACGTCCATGTGTGTCCGTCAGCACACACAGGACGTCTGTGTGTGTCTGCGTGTGTCTGTCAGCACACACATGACGTCCGTGGCTGTCCATCAGTACACATATCAGCACACTGGTCCTTGGACTCAGCACGCTGGCCCTTCCCGTGGACTGTTCGGGTGATTTTGGCCCACATGGGTTGTCTGGTCAGTACACACAGGACGTCCGTGGCTGTCCGTGTCTTTCCGTCTGTGTCCATCAGCACACACAGGACGTCCGTGGCTGTCCGTGTGTGTCCGTCAGCACACACAGGACGTCCGTGGCTGTCCATCAGTACACATATCAGCACGTTGGTCCTTGGACTCAGCACGCTGACCCTTCCTGTGGACAGTTCGAGTGATTTTGGCCCTCTTGGGCAGTCTGTTGAGTACACACAGGACGTCTCTGGGTGTCCGCCATCACACACAGAACGTCTGTGGCTGTCTGTGTGTGTCCGTCTGTGTTCGTCAGCACACACAGGACGTTCGTGGCTGTCCATCAGTACACATATCAGCACACTGGCCCTTCCCGTGGACTGTTTGGGTCATTTTGGCCCACGTGGGCGGTCTGTTCAGTACACACAGGACGTCCGTGGGTGTCCGCCAGCACACACATGACGTTTGAGGCTGTCCGTGGCAGTCTGTCAGCACACACAGGACATCCGTGGTTATCCGTGTGTGTCTGTGGGTGTCCGCCAGCATACACAGGATGTTCGTGGCTGTCCGTCAGCACACACAGGACGTTCGTGTGTGTCCGTCAGCACACACAAGACGTCCGTTTGTGTGCGTGTGTGTCCATCAGCACAAACATGATGTATGTGGCTGTCCATCAGTACACATATCAGCACGCTGGCCCTTCCTGTGGAATGTTCGGGTGATTTTGACCCACGTGGGCAGTCTGTTAAGTACACAAAGGACGTTCGTGGGTGTCCGTCAGCACACACAGGACGTCTGTGGGTGTCCGTCAGCACACACAGGATGTCCGTGGCTGTCCGTGTGTGTCCGTCAGCACACACAGGACGTCCGTGGCTGTCCATCAGTACACATATCAGCACGTTGGTCCTTGGACTCAGCACGCTGACCCTCCCCGTGGACTGTTCGGGTGATTTTGGCCCACGTGGGCTGTCTGTTCAGTAAACACAGGACGTCCGTGGGTGTCTGTCCGCACGCACATTACGTCCGTGTGTGTCCGTCAGCACACACAGGACGTCCGTGGCTGTCCATCAGTACACATATCAGCACGTTGGTCCTTGGACTCAGCACCCTGGCCCTTCCCATGGACTGTTTGGGTGATTTTGTCCCACGTGGGCTGTCTGTTCAGTACACACAGGAGGTCTTTGGGTGTCCGCCAGAACACACATGACGTCCATAGCTGTCCGTCAGCACACACAGGACGTCAGTGGATGTCCTTGTGTGTCTGTGTGTGTCTGTCAGCACACACATGACGTCCTTGTGTTCGGCTCCATGTATTGATCTGTGGACCGCAGTCTATCACACAGGACATCCATGGCTGTCCGTCATCACACACAGGACGTCCGTGTGTGTCTGTGTGTGTCTGCCAGCACACACAGGACGTCTGTGGCTGTCCATCATGACACATAGGACATCCGTGATTGTCTGTGTGTGTCCGTGTGTGTCCGTCAGCACACACAGGACGTCCGTGGGTGTCTGTCAGCACACACATGACGTCCGTGTGTGTCCGTCAGCACACACAGGACGTCCGTGGCTGTCCATGTGTGTCCGTGTGTGTCCGTCAGCACACACAGGACGTCCGTGGCTGTCCATCAGTACACATATCAGCACGTTGGTCCTTGGACTCAGCACCCTGGCCCTTCCCGTGGACTGTTTGGGTGATTTTGTCCCACGTGGGCTGTCTGTTCAGTACACACAGGACGTCTGTGGGTGTCCGTCAGCACACACAAGACGTCTGTGGCTGTCTGTGTGTGTCCGTGTATGTCCGTCAGCACACACAGGACGTCTGTGGCTGTCCATCAGTACACATATCAGCACGTTGGTCCTTGGACTCAGCACGCTTGTCCTTCCCATGAACTGTTTGGGTGATTTTAGCCCAGGTGGGCTGTGTGTTTAGTACACACAGGACGTCCGTGGGTGTCCGCCGGCACACACAGGACGTCCGTGGCTGTCTGTGGCTGTCCGTCAGCACACACAGGACGTCTGTGGCTGTCAGTGTGTGTCCTTCAGCACACACAGGACGTCTGTGGGTGTCTCTCAGCACACACAGGACGTCCCTGTGTGTCCGTCCGCACACACAGGACGTCAGTGGCTGTATGTGTGTGTCCATGTGTGTCCGTCAGCACACACAGGAAGTCCCTGGCTGTCCAAGGACTGTTTGGGTCTGTCTGTTCAGTACACACAGGACGCCCGTGGGTGTCCGCCAGCACACACAGGACGTCCGTGGCTGTCTGTCAGAACACACAGGACGACCGTGCTGTCCGTGTGTGTCCGTGTGTGTCCGTGTGTGTCCGTCAGCACACACAGAACGTCTGTGGGTGTCCATCAGCACACACAGGACGTCCCTGTGTGTCCGTCAGCACACACATGACGTTCGTGGCTGTCTGTGTGTCCGTGTGTGTCCGTCAGCACACACAGGACGTCCGTGGCTGTCCATCAGTACACATATCATAACTTGGTCCTTGGACTAAACACGCTGGCCCTTCCCGTGGACTGTTTGGGTCTGTCTGTTCAGTACACACAGGACGTCCGTGGGTGTCCGCCAGCACACACAGGACATCCGTGGCTGTCCATGTGTGTCCGTGTGTGTCCGTCAGCACACACAGGACGTCCATGGGTGTCCATCAGCACACACAGGACGTCCCTGTGTGTCCGTCAGCACACACAGGACGTCCGTGGCAGTCTGTGTGTCCGTGTGTGTCCGTCAGCACACACAGGACGTCTGTGGCTGTCCATCAGTACACATATCAGCACGTTGGTCTTTGGACTCAGCACGCTGGCCCTTCCCGTGGACTGTTTGGGTGATTTTGGCCCACGTGGTCTGTCTGTTCAGTACATACAGGACGGCCGTGGGTGTCCGCCAGCACACACAGGACGTCCGTGGCTGTCTGTGTGTGTTCGTGTGTGTCCGTCAGCACACACAGGATGTCTGTGGCTGTCCATTAGTAAACATATCAGCGCGCTTGTCATGTCCTCGATCCTAGATAAGGTCGCCCGGACGGGCCATGGTGCGGGGAGACGCACCAGTCAGGTCATTAGACCTTGAGACAAGCGTATCATGGTCCTGAATGAAGGTTAAGGGCATCAGTCAGCTGAGACTTAACCAGGATACGATGGAAACAAGGGTAAAGGAGTTGAGTGAGTGTTTAGGCAGCTGGACGAGTGTTGGTTTGAGTTCAATCAGCTCTGTTCAGCTGGTATTCAGTTCACCATGATCTGTTCAGCTCACAGGAGCTGGTGGACTAGCTCACTCAGCTGGGAACAGCTGGAGGTCAGCTCAATCCGGTGAACGGTGCGTTCTGGTTCGGATCAGTGTGGACGAGTCCGGGACGGTTACTGGGCGAGCCGATGGTCCGGGTGCAGGACGGTTCGACCAAATTGGTCTTAGGCTTGGGACAGGGAGTGGGCAAGCTTCCAGAGTGTGAGCTGAGGCTCAGTGATCGATTTGTCAAAGGAAGAAAAGGGGAGAAACCGCCAATGGGCGGTTATGGGACGGTTTTGGGAAGAAGGGATGTGATTTTTGGTAACTGTTCGCCCAGGCGGTTGGGGACAGTTTAAGTCGTCCTCTCTCTCTCATTTCTGCCATTCTGGTCGATTTTTACTCACTTTCACACAGAGAGAAACACAGAGAAAATTCAAGAGAGAAAGAGAGACACAAACCTTGGATTGGCCGATTTGATCCAAGAGATTGTTCTTGAGTGTTCCTGGTGTGTTTGGGCGTGTGATCAAGAGGATGGATTTGAGGCAGAAAGACAAGGAGAAGGCAAAGGAGAAAGAGAAGGAAGTCGCCCCTGGAGACCGAACTCCTAAGGTGAGAGGTGTGGCCAAGAGTAACCGGACAAGGCCGCGGATGATGGCCGTGTGAGTCTGGCCGGTTTGGATCGATTGGCCACTCCTTACTCTGACTTCTTCTACTCTGTTTTCTTCATATATATTGTACTATGGATTGTTTTATGATATTACAGGGAAGGATCTATCGATCTTAAGGCCTTGGCCTGATCAAATTCCCATGAAAGCCCCTTGTTCTTGTGTGGGCTGTTCATGGCCGAGATCACTATGATCTGAGCCGGTTCTTTTGAATCTGATTATGAGAATATTTTTCTTCTGAATTGTCATGATTTATCATGAATTTTATTTGGTATTTGGATCTCTTTTTAAAGGGGTCAGATTTGACATTTTTGATGATTGTTCTTGACTAGATTGGATCCGACCATGCAATGTGAACTGATTCTTGTTTTGTAATCTAACCTTGTGATTGTGTGTTTGTTTGTGTTGGATCCAGGACCAGAAATGGACCGTGGTAAGGGAAAAGCACCATGAGGACCGCGGCCATGGGAAGATGTGTGGTGATTGGGTTGATTCTGAAAATTGTGTAATTATTGTAGCCTATTGTGCAACTTGTGAACTTATGCGATTCTAGTGTGTGATCTACTTATTAGGATGATGAATGATGTATGAACCTTGGTTATTATCTATGAAATATCTATTTGCCCTAGTCGATGTTGGATTGTTTAAGTGTGAATGTTGGAACCTCAAAACTCTGAAAAAGACTTAGAATTATTAAACACTCGAACTTGAATATGTAAATGAAACTGGTTGCATTGTTTGGTGAGGCCGCGGTCGGGTTGGATTGAGGAATCCAGGATCGGGTCTTACAAGTTGGTATCAGAGCATTCTTGATTCTAGGATTTGTTGGGTTATTGGTTCACCACACACTTGGCCGTTTGGACTCATGGTGAGATAGTTGGGTTCTAAGTAATCTTTTGTACTGATTAACTTAGGAGTGATTGAGGTTTGTGTGTTCAGTTGTGGACTAACCTTTTTTTGTGTTTGTAACTCCTAAGGGTACAAGAAGGTATAAATCTCGGAAAGGAAAGGAGGCAACTGGAGCGTCTGGAGCAGTGGGGCAGGATGGTGCTGAACAGACCGGAGTGTTACCAGCTGGAACCATTCCAACCACAGTGCTACCGGCTCTGGTGGAGCAGGTGGACAATGCAACCGGACTTCCAGTGGGTCCAACTCTTCCTACTGAGGTTAATGAAACTAATGTGGACGAGCAGCAAGAGCAAGTCCATGGAGACGATACTGGGTCGTCCAACGTTGGTGCTGGGAGTGGCCAGAATGTTGATGCAAACAATGTTCGGGTCACTGGTGCCGAGGAGGTCATTGAGCCGACCATAAGGGGCTTGGTGGAGGCTATGCAGATCATGGGAGCTCAGATAGCCTCCTTGACACAGGCGTTCACACCATTAGTGAACTCGTCCGTGGGACAGGCTAATCCCCCGGTTCGGGTTGCTGCTGGAGTGGCTGATGTTGGTGCTGGCCGTGTGGCTGAGGTGATTGAGATAGACCCACCGGTCAGGCCAGTGCATGGTATGGACTACCTGAAGGTGCTGGAGCATATCTCCAAGTTGGGAACCAAACACTTTGCTGGAAGTGTTGATCCTATGGAAGCGGACGAGTGGAGAACCAGGTTGGTTCGAAACTTCAAGTCCACACGATGTCCTGAGGATTACCAGAAGGACATAGCAGTACACTTCCTGGAGGGAGATGCACATAATTGGTGGTTAGCTCTGGACAAGCGTACCAATGGTACCATTGAGCACTTTGCTGACTTTGAGGTTGAGTTCAACCATAAGTACTTTCCTGCTGAGGCACTGGACTTGACTTAGGGACGGAGGACAGTTCGTGAGTATGAAGAAGAGTTCAACCGACTCAGGAGGTATGTGGGAAGAGAACTAGAGGATGAGAAGGTTCAAGTCCGAAGGTTCATCCGAGGCCTAAGGGTGGAACTTCGAACCTACTGTTCTGTTTGTAAGTTCCACATGGTTTCTGAGTTGGTTGAGAGGATGGCCTTGCTGGAGTCCAACCTCACCGAGGAGGGTAAGCAGAAGCTGAAGAGTGTGGTGGTATCCTCGGGTCAGAGTGGTGACAAGAAGAGGAAGAGGGACTCGACCGAGGAGGGTAAAACCTCAAGTGGTAGGTCAGAGTGCCCTAAGTGTGGTCGATACCACGGTGGAGAGTGCTGGAAGGCCATGGGTGCCTGTACTCGATGTGGTAAGATGGATCACTCAGCCAAGGATTGTCCAAGCCCATTGGGTGAGTCCAGGACCTGTCACCACTGCGGCCAGAAGGGCCACTACCGCAGGGATTGCCCTAAGTTGCAAGGCAACCAAAGTAAGGGACGTGGAGAGGCTAGCAGGCCAGTCCAGGGACGAGGCCAGACCTCAACACCTCGTGTGTATGAGCTATCCAAGGATGTGGATGGGACTCAGCCTTTCCAAGCGATCACTGGTAACATTCTAGACTACTACTTTTACAATTCCAGTAGAATTGCATGGTATGGAACCTAGGATGGATAGATATACTTTGATGGGTCTTGTGTAGGGACCTTAAGTATTGGTGGTGTGGAAACACACACATTATTTGATACTGGAGCTACACATAGTTTTGTGAGTCCAAGTATGATAGGAAAAGGTTTGTTCCAGTATGGAACATGGGATGGTCCTGAACGAGTGAGTGCGGCCGGAGGGCAAGTTATGAACTCACTCGGTCTGGTTAAGGACATCCCTGTGGTGATCTTGGATAGGCCGATGCCTATAGATCTGATTGTTGTCCCCCTCAAGCATCATGAAGTGATCTTGGGCATGGACTGGTTGGGAAAGTATCGGGCAACTCTAGATTGTCACCGGGGAAGGGTGCAACTTGAGAACGAGTTTGGACCCCCGATTAAGTACCAAGGAATCAAGCCAACCTCTTGTAGTTTGGTGGTTTCAGCAGTCCAAGTAGAACGGATGCTTGGAAATGGTTGTGAGGCCTTTTTGGCTACCATTTACACTGATGAGGTTGTAGGGGCCTGTGACCCAGAGGTACTACAGGGCATTCCCCTGATAGGGCTGACCCATTCATCATTGAATTGGACCCTGGAACGGCCCCATTATCAAAAAGTCCATATAGAATGGCACCAGCTGAGATGGCAGAGCTGAAGAAGCAACTTGAGGAGTTGCTTGAGAAGGGGTTCATACGCCCTAGTGTATCACCTTGGGGAGCACCAGTCCTATTTGTTAAGAAAAAGGATGGTAGCTTTAGGTTGTGCATTGACTATAGGGGTTTGAACAGGGTGACTGTGAAGAACAAGTACCCTTTACCCAGGATTGATGAGTTGTTGGATCAACTCCGTGGAGCCAAGTGGTTCTCCAAGATTGACCTGGCCTCTGGGTATCATCAGATCCCCATTGCACCAGATGATGTGAGGAAGACAGCGTTCCGAACTAGGTATGGCCACTATGAGTTTGTGGTTATGCCGTTCGGACTGACCAATGCACCTGCTGCATTCATGAAGATGATGAACGGCATCTTCAGGGAATACTTGGACGAGTTTGTGATCATCTTCATTGATGATATACTCGTGTATTCCAAGACAAAGGAGGACCATGAAAGACACCTTAGGGCGGTGTTGGGCCGCCTGAGAGAACAGAAGCTCTTTGCTAAGCTAAGCAAGTGTAGTTTCTGGCAGAAGAGCATTGGGTTCCTTGGACATGTGGTGTCTGATAAAGGAGTCTCAGTGGATCAAGATAAGATCAAATGTATCCAGGAATGGCCACAGCCAAAGAATGCTACGGAAGTTAGAAGCTTCTTAGGGTTGGCTGGTTATTACAGGAAATATGTCAAGGGGTTCTCGAGCATAGCTCAACCTATGACTAAGCTGACAGGCAAGGACGTGAGGTTCACATGGTCTGAGGAGTGTGCGAAAAGTTTTGCAGCACTCAAGAACATGTTGACTAATGCACCTGTCCTGGTGTTGCCTGAGGCTGATCAGCCTTATGTGGTGTATACGGATGCATCCATAACCGGTCTTGGTTGTGTTTTGACACAACATGGGAAGGTGATAGCCTATGCTTCCCGACAGCTAAGGAAGCATGAGGGTAACTATCCGACCCATGATTTGGAGATGGCTGCAGTAGTATTTGCATTAAAGATATGGAGATCATATCTTTATGGTGCCAGGGTGCAAATACTCACAGACCATAAGAGCTTGAAGTACATATTCACTCAGCCTGAGTTAAACTTAAGGCAGAGGAGATGGATGGAGTTTGTTGCAGATTATGATCTGGACATAGCTTATCATCCTGGGAAAGCTAACCTAGTGGCTGATGCTTTGAGCCGCAGAAGGGCTGAAGTGTCATCTGAGAGGGAGGCGGATGAACTGGAAGGGATGATCAGGTCCTTGAACCTCAACACCTTGGTTGGTTCAGATGAGCCATTGGGGTTGGAGGCAGTGAACCAGGCCGATCTCCTGACCAGGATCAGCCAAGCACAGGGCCTGGATGAAAATCTAAAGAAGGTAGCCGCCAATGACAAGACCGAGTACCAGACAACTGACAATGGTACCATCTTGGTCAATGGGAGGGTCAGTGTTCCTAATGATAAGGAACTCAAAGAAGAGATTATGAGACAGGCTCATAAGTCTAAGTTTTCAGTTCATCCTGGACTGAACAAGATGTATAGGGATCTGAAAAGGTACTACCATTGGGTGAGGATGAAATCTGATGTTGCAGAGTGGGTGGCTAAGTGTCCCACTTGTCAACTGGTGAAGGCAGAACATCAGGTTCCCAGTGGTCTACTTCAGAACCTACCCATACCAGAATGGAAATGGGATCACATCACAATGGATTTTGTGACTGGGTTTCCCACGACCAGGAATAAGAAAGATGCAGTATGGGTTGTGGTTGATCGGCTGACCAAGTCGGCTCATTTCCTGCCTATCAAGAAAGGGGATGGGGTCGACAGGATTGTGCAAGTGTACCTAGACGAGATAGTGAGGTTGCATGGTGTTCCAGCAAGCATTGTCTCGGACAGGGATCCAAGATTTACATCTTATTTCTGGCAGGCTTTCCAAAAGGCCTTGGGAACCAGAGTGAATATGAGCACATCTTATCATCCTCAGACGGATGGGCAGTCTGAAAGGACAATCCAAACCTTGGAGGATATGCTCAGGGCGTGTGTGTTAGACTGGGGAGAGTCTTGGGAAAAACACTTACCCTTAGTGGAGTTTGCTTACAACAACAGCTTCCATACAAGCATTGGTATGTCGCCATATGAGGCTTTGTATGGTAGGCCGTGCAGGACACCCCTATGCTGGACCCAAGTGGGGGAGCGTAGCATGTTGGGTCCTGAGATTGTAGAACAGACCACTGAGAAGATCAGGATGGTCAAAGAGAAGATGAAAGAGGCGCAGGACCGCCAAAAGAGCTATGCAGACAAGCGTAGGAAACATCTTGAGTTTGAGGTCAATGACCTGGTGTATCTCAAGATGATTACCTTTAAGGGTAGGACCAGGGTTTCTGGACGAAAGAAACTGGATCCTAGGTACTTGGGTCCATTCAGGATCATAGAGAGAGTGGGTGCAGTGGCATACAAGTTGGACTTGCCATCAGCAATGGATGCATACCACAATGTGTTCCATGTATCCCAACTCCGGAAATGCTTGTCTGAACAAGACATTGTCTTGCCCGAGATTCCTGCTGACCTTGGTAAGGACCTGGCTTTGGAAACCTTGCCGGTTCGGATTGTGGATCGGTCAGAGAAAGCTATGAGAAAGAAGACAGTTCCCATGATCAAAGTGGTGTGGGATTACAATGGTAAAGACCTCATCACTTGGGAAACAGAAGCAAAAATGAAAGCTATGTATCCGGATTGGTACAGACAATTTCTTCCTGAGGAAACACTTAACATGGATTCGAGGACGAATCCCAAGTTAGTGGGGGAGACTTGTCATGTCCCCGATCCTAGATAGGATCGCCCGGACGGGCCATGGTGCGGGGAGACGCACCAGTCAGGTCATTAGACCTTGAGACAAGCGTATCATGGCCTGAATGAAGGTTAAGGGCATCAGTCAGCTGAGACTTAACCAGGATACGATGGAAACAAGGGTAAAGGAGTTGAGTGAGTGTTTAGGCAGCTGGACGAGTGTTGTTTGAGTTCAATCAGCTCGGTTCAGCTGGTATTCAGTTCACCATGATCTGTTCAGCTCACAGGAGCTGGTGGACTAGCTCACTCAGCTGGGAACAGCTGGAGGTCAGCTCAATCCGGTGAATGGTGCGTTCTGGTTCGGATCTGTGTGGACGAGTCCGGGACGGTTACTGGGCGAGCCGATGGTCTGGGTGCAGGACGGTTCGACCAAATTGGTCTTTGGCTTGGGACAGGGAGTGGGCAAGCTTCCAGAGTGTGAGCTGAGGCTCAGTGATCGATTTGTCAAAGGAAGAAAAGGGGAGAAACCGCCAATGAGCGGTTATGGGACGGTTTTGGGACGGTTTTGGGAAGAAGGGATGTGATTTTTGGTAACTGTTCGCCCAGGCGGTTGGGGACAGTTTAAGTCGTCCTCTCTCTCATTTCTGCCATTCTGGTCGATTTTTTCTCACTTTCACACAGAGAGAAACACAGAGAAAATTCAAGAGAGAAAGAGAGACACAAACCTTGGATTGGCCGATTTGATCCAAGAGATTGTTCTTGAGTGTTCCTGGGTGTTTGGGCGTGTGATCAAGAGGATGGATTTGAGGCAGAAAGACAAGGAGAAGGCAAAGGAGAAAGAGAAGGAAGTCGCCCCTGGAGACCGAACTCCTAAGGTGAGAGGTGTGGCCAAGAGTAACCGGACAGGCCGCGGATGATGGCCGTGTGAGTCTGGCCGGTTTGGATCGATTGGCCACTCCTTACTCTGACTTCTTCTACTCTGTTTTCTTCATATATATTGTACTATGGATTGTTTTATGATATTACAGGGAAGGATCTATCGATCTTAAGGCCTTGGCCTGATCCAATTCCCATGAAAGCCCCTGTTCTTGTGTGGGCTGTTCATGGCCGAGATCACTATGATCTGAGCCGGTTCTTTTGAATCTGATTATGAGAATATTTTTTCTGAATTGTCATGATTTATCATGAATTTTATTTGGTATTTGGATCTCTTTTTAAAGGGGTCAGATTTGACATTTTTGATGATTGTTCTTGACTAGATTGGATCCGACAATGCAATGTGAACTGATTCTTGTTTTGTAATCTAACCTTGTGATTGTGTGTTTGTTTGTGTGGATCCAGGACCAGAAATGGACCGTGGTAAGGGAAAAAAGCACCATGAGGAACCGCGGCCCATGGGAAGATGTGTGGTGATTGGGTTGATTCTGAAATTGTGTTTACTTATTTAGCTATTGTGCAACTTGTGAACTTATGCGCTTCTAGTGTGTGATCTACTTATTAGGGTGATGAATGCTTTATGAACCTTTGTTATATCTATGAATATCTATTTGCCCTAGTCGATGTTAGATTGTTTAAGTGTGAATGTTGGAACCTCAAAACTCTGAAAAAGACTTAGAATT
>NW_022610683.1:0-23946 GCF_000309985.2 Brassica rapa
AATTTTGTATATCAAAATAGTAATCGTTATATTAAAATGGTATCAGAGCCAAACGATTATTCAAACGATGCAATTTGTTTAAAGGGTTTTAGAAACAAGATTTCTGTGTATTAATCTGATTTAAACTTGTCAAGATAAGATCCTCACCATCTAAAGAAACACTGTTACTGTTGGTGTTCCAGGCAGCAAGTCCAGAGAAGGCAGTAAGACCGTTGGTAAACCTCAGTTGTGTCCAATTAGAATCGGTTAGTATCTCTTCTATAATGAGTTTAAATATAGATTAAATCATGGCGTCTTCGTTTAGAAAACTTTTTAAATCAAAAAATGCATCAACCTCTTCAAATTCAACAATTAACTCAAGAGAAATTATGTCAAAAATAACAACGTTTAATCAAGAAATATCAAGAGATCATTTACCGCATATTAATCCAGAACATATATATCAAATAGGAACTTTTGATTTTAAAACAGCTTATTCAATTAAAGAACATGAGCAAACTTTGTCTCTACAAAATGAATTTGAAGAAATTAAGTTATTATCTTCTCTAGCTTTGGAAAAATATAAGCAAAAAGGATTTAATTACATTCATTTTGGTCTAATCCAAATTGCTATAAAACCCTTATCAAGAACAGGTATAGACTCGCCAATATTAATGTTATTAAGAGATAAAACTCTCTTAAAATTTGAAGACTCTCTTTTAGGAGCAGTACAATCAAATTTATGCAATGGTGCTGTATATTTTAATTGTGCCCCTAACTTTCAAGTAAGCTTGCATGACCCAACCATACTCAATACTTTAACTTTAAATGTACATTTACCTGAAATAAAATTTCAAAATGAAAGACATGGATATCTTCTACTTTATCGAGTTTATTTTAAGCAATCAACTTCTGAGTTTAACCCAAGATGTCTATTACAAGATGATAAAGGAGAAACAACAATTCTAGCAGTCCATAGTAAAGATACACCAACAGCTACATACACACCAAAGCAATTAAAATGGGATGAAATAACTATTCCAGATCAATGGAAAATTGAAATTACTCAACCGCCTAGAAATTTTGAGCAAAAGAATATATCTAAAATAATTGAGCAGAAAGATGGAAAAATATTATTAAGGTTTGGATCTTATAGGGATCCACTTCCACCTAGAATAAGTTCGTATCATTCAAGAGCCTCTTTTTCTGAATATCGTACGGGTCAATCCAGTACAAATTCAGAAACGGAAAGTGTAAATCAAAACTCTAAACAAGATGAACCGATAAGATTTAAAGCACCAATAGCAGAACCAGATCAAGATGCATATCCAACATCACCTACTCCATCAGATTTTAGATCAATAAATGTTATAACTAAAAAATACGAAATTGATAAACAATATATAAGAGAAGACTTTTATTCAAAAGAAAATGAAGAAAAACGAAGTTGGTATTTTAAAACTTTCTCTAAACAACAAACCAATGAGTACAGAGAAAAATGGTATGATTGTATGATACTAAAAGAAATGAATATTCCATTTTTCGTATGGTTTGAAATTTATTCAATAGCTCATAATATCAATTATCCATTCAAGACGATTAATGCGAGTATATCATTAAGCCAAGTATGGGAACAAGTGGATGGAAATAAAATTAAAGCAATTCATCCACCTTTAAATGATTTAAAGATAAATACTTTAAACCGACAAATTTAGCTACACCCTTTAAAACTGGAGCTAACAAAGATGATAAAGAACCAGTGTTAATGCAAGATATTAAATCTATATATCAACAGAACAATTATCAAAGTCAAATACTACATACAATTTCTAAACAGATAGACAGCATTGATAATAAAATAAATATTAATGAAAAAGGAAAAGTGGACCAACACACTCAACACCCTTTCTCATCAACGACCTACCCAATCTTTAAACCAACAACAAGACAAATCAAATTTCCTGAAAATGAAATTTTAAAATCAATTTCGACCAGATTAGACAGGTTAGATAAAGGAAAAGGAATAAACACTATAGATGAAGATAACAATGAATCTATCCAAACCTCCTCACAATCAGAAAACGATATACAAGAAATAAATCGAATAAAAAATAAATCAAGAAAACCATATTATCCTAGGCATACTCCACCTGATTTATTATTTGAAGAACATCACAAATATACTAGTAAAGAATACTCTGGAGAAAGTATATACGAATGGAATATAGATGGACGATCAGAATATGAAATGCTAAATTTATTTCAAGAAATGGTAATGGCTACAATGGCTTACAAAGGTAGAGGAAATAATGATCAACAATCATGCATTTTGTTAGTATCTGGATTTACTGGAGCATTAAGATATTGGTGGGATAACTCATTAGACGCAATTACACAAGAATCTATAATTAATCATGTTGAAATAAAACAACAAGAAGATGAAGAGGGATTTATGAATGATATAGAGGTGCAAAACGCAGTAGAAGTATTAATACATACTTTAACAATGCATTTTATTGGAAATCCTAAAGAAGAATTAGAAAGTAAAAAAATTATATTAACAAATTTAAGGTGTCCAACATTAGGAGATTTTAAATGGTACAAGGATGTTTTTATAACAAACATATTCCAAAGAAACGATTGTAATCAAGCATTTTGGAAAGAACGGTTTATCTCAGGATTACCATCTTTCTTTGCAGAAAGAGTAATTGGTAAATTAAAAGAGTATTCAGGAGGACAACCAATCCCTTGGAATACGATTACTTACGGACAATTATTCGCATTTATAAAGAAAGAAGGATTAGCTATATGTCAAGAACATAAAGATAAAAAACGAAATGATAAATTTAAGTTTAAAATAACTATGGGATCATTCTGTGATCAGTATGGCTATAATCAACTTAATCCTCCATCAAGAATTAAACGACTAAAGCATAGGCATAATAAAACTAATTATTTTCATAAAAATAATAAATTTAATAAAAAATCAACAAATCAATACTATACAAAGAATAATAAGCACAAATCAAATAATAAGCAGAAAATAGTATGTTGGAATTGTAAAAGACCTGGACATAAATCCACGGAATGTAAAATGAAAAAGAAGATAAATGAAATATTTCAAAATCAACCAGATATACAAGAAAAATTAACTAAACTATTAATATCAGAATCAGAAATATCAGAAGAATCAAGTTGTGATAACTCTATAGATGAGATAGGAAATATTAGTGATACTTCAATAGAATCACAAGAATTGTCTGATAATCTATGCAATTGTAAAATTATTAACGTTATAACAAAAGATATTGATAAACAATTTCTACTAGACATAATTGATAAAATTGACGATCCAAAAATTAAGAAAGAATATTTAACTAAACTAAAAGATATAATATATCAAGAAAACCAATTATCTTGCCCTCAACCCTTTAGTTTAAATAAAATATTTGACAAATATCCTACACAAAGTTTATTTAAGCAAGTAACTACGGGAGAACTACAAAATGAAGTTAAGCAATTAAAAACGCAAATTAAAGAATTACAATTAATAGTAAATCAACACGAATTAAAACAATTGCAAACGGATGCTAAATTATCATTAATAGAAGCAAAAAATACTCCAACATCTACAACTAGTTTAAATCAAGCATCTACAAGTAATACAAATCTAGAAAATGACGAAAATAAGCAAATCGAACCTACCGAAGACTATATTCAAATAATTAATAAAATCAATTATCAAAAATGGTATACAAATATTACCTTACATGTGGGACATGATTTCAAAATAAACATAATAGCATTAATGGATACAGGTGCTGATTACAACTGTATTCGCGAAGGAATTATACCAACTAAATATTATGAAAAAACAACTGAAAAATTAAGTGGAGCAAACGGAAGTAATTTAAAGGTACAATATAAACTATCATGTGCAAAAATATGTAACCAAGGATATTGCTTCAAAAATCAATTTATTCTAGTAAAAAACTTAACACAAGAAATAATATTAGGAACTCCATTTTTTACTCAAATATATCCATTCAAAGTAACAGAAATAGGAGTAACCACAAAAGTAGTAGGAACAAAATTATCATTTGAATTCTTATCTCCTATGAAAACCAAAGAAATACTAAGCTTACAACAAAATTCTATTCAAAAAACAATTAATTTAATAAAAGGGAAACAAAATCATATACAATATCTACAAAATGAAATAGCATACAAAAAAATAGAAGAACAACTTAAGATGCCTTACATAATAAGCAAGATAAAAGCTATTGAAAACGATATATTAAACCAAATCTGTTCAGAATTGCCAAACGCTTTCTGGGAAAGAAAACAACATACAGTTGAACTCCCATATATAAAAGAGTTTAACGAAAGAAATATACCAACTAAAGCAAGACCTATTCAAATGAATAAGGAGTTATTAGAACACTGTAAAAAGGAAATAAATGATTTATTAGACAAAAAATTAATCAGGTCATCCAAATCTCCCTGGAGCTGTTCGGCCTTTTATGTAAATAATCAAGCTGAAAAAGAACGTGGGATACCAAGATTAGTAATAAATTATAAACCATTAAATGATGTATTACAATGGATACGATATCCAATACCTAACAAAAGAGATTTATTAAAACGACTTTATAATGCAAAAATTTATTCAAAATTTGACATGAAAAGTGGCTTTTGGCAAATACAAATTGCCGAAAAAGATAAATATAAAACAGCATTTACCGTACCATTCGGACATTATGAATGGAATGTAATGCCTTTTGGTCTTAAAAACGCACCTTCTGAATTTCAACATATAATGAATGATATATTCAATAATTATTCAAAATTTACAATTGTCTACATAGATGACGTGTTAGTATACTCCACTACAATAGACCAACACATTAGTCACTTAAACACATTCCTCAGTATAGTAAAAAAACATGGATTAGTTATATCAGCCAAGAAAATTTCTTTATTCCAAACAAAAATAAGATTTTTAGGACATAATATATATCAAGGAACAATCACACCTATTTCAAGATCAATTGAATTCGCAGATAAATTTCCTGACGAGTTAAGAGAAAAAACCCAATTACAAAGATTTTTAGGATGTCTAAACTATGTTTCAGACTTCTTACCCAATCTTAGGAAAACAATTCAACCATTATTTCAACGGTTACAAAAGAATCCAAAACCATGGACTAATCAACATACCCTTTTAGTCAAACAAGTTAAGCAAAAGGTTAAAACTCTTCCATGCCTTTCCATACCAAATCCTGAAGCTGACATGATAGTTGAAACTGATGCTTCAGAAATAGGTTATGGAGGAATTCTTAAGCAAAAATTACCACAATCAAAACAAGAATCTATAGTTCGATTCCATTCAGGAGTCTGGTTAGGACCACAAAAGCATTATTCAACAGTAAAGAAAGAAGTTCTCTCAATTGTTAATTGTATCTCAAAATTCCAAGATGACTTAATCAACAAAAAGTTTTTACTAAGAGTAGATTGCAAATCAGCAAAAGAAATATTACAAAAAGATGTCAAAAACCTAGTATCAAAACAAATATTTGCTAGATGGCAAGCAATATTATCCGTTTTCGATTTCGATATTCAATATATTAAAGGAGAAAAAAATTCTTTACCCGACTTTCTAACAAGAGAATATTTGCAGGGAAAATCCACAGATAATCAACAACAACAAGATATTCAAAATGAGTGACCAGAAGATGAAAAAGCCGATGACAGCCTCAGATTATATCAAAAACCAACCACATCTCCAAGGAAGGACTTTAACTCCAAACCCTTACTCAGCATTAGCTGAATATCCTCCTCTATCTTATTCAAAAGCAGTCTCTGAAAAGTCATCAAAGATGGAAGCACAATCATCTACAGCAACCCCAAACACAACCTCAAACACTACTCCAAACACTAAACCAGTCTACTACACCAAACCTTATAAGCAACACCTTATGACGACCCCATACACTAAACCAGTAAACCTTACCCAACTCAAAACCTTCATCAATCGAGTCTTCTACGAGGACAGTCCCTGGCCAACAGATAACATAACCAAAAACCAATCCTTTTATGAGTATATTCTAGTAGACTCTAAGTCTATAGAAATCACCCATTACAAAGACAAGACGAACCCAAACCTCATCAACTATTCAACCTGCAAATTCCTACGAATTTGTTCTACCCAAGACCTTGGTTTTATACATCATCATACAACAAAACCTTTTTCTACCCCAGGCTATCATATCGACGGCTACACCTATACCGATTACAAAAATGCCTTTTTCCGAGCCTTTTTACTCAGACCCTATGACCACTCTTGGTTCTTCAGTTTTGATCAAAACTGCACAAAGACGATACCAGGATGGTTCAACGAATGGTGGTATTGGTACGGACCAGCAGATCCGATCTACCCCGACCAAGTACTCAAGACCTCCTACCCATTCTACAAGAAACACGTATTTGATCAACCAGTTGGGCCTCTAAACAAAATTTGGTTTCATATTGACATGGGCATCCCATGGATATGTTCATGGCATTTTACCCTTGCTATCGCTCTCCAAGACATGCCTTATTCTCTCCTCCGGGAATTCAGAGTCAAATGGTGGGAAAAATATAACCTTGACAGATGTTCCCTTGCAGGTATCCAAAAATATTTCCAAATTACAAATCAAGCCAAAACAGCAATCCAAACTATATCCAAATCTATACCTCTTCTCAACCCAACCCAAATATCCCAAACAAATCCAAGTCCACAAAAAAGACCAACATCAAGTCCAACAAGTTCAACAACCTCTTCCTCTTCCCAGAAATCATCAAGAAAGGAAAAAATGAAGAAACTTATCGCCGAAATGCTGACGCAATTTGAGGCGGAACATGATGATACAGACGATGACAACCAACAAGTTGACATTATGCAACCTGAAGATCCTTACGGCGGCCCGTTAGGCCAAGATCCGTATGATATATAAAAAAAAAAAAAAAAAAAAAAAAAAAATATATATATATATATATATATATATATTTTCGATTAAAAAAAAAAAAAAAAAAAAAAAAAAAAAAAAAAAAAAACCTAAAAGTATGTCTATATTTACAATTTCGGTTTTAAGTATATTCTAGTAGACTCTGTACATTATTTCTGTATTTTCTTCTCTGTATTTTATTACTACTATCTACAAAATAATATACAGAGTATATCTGTATAACAAGACTCGCGGAAAAGCTATGCAAGAATTTCGAGAAAGAATCCAACCGACAATGGCGGGACCCACATGGGACCCACACGAAGACTTCTGCACAAAACAACAACAGTTTTTGACAGCAATTGTCGGCACCACTCAAGACTCAACACGTATTAAATCAAGTGTCGGCACCACTAGAAGACGACACGTTGCAAGACTTTATTCAAGCACTCTTTGCCTATAAATACTTAATTATGTTCAAGGAAGAGGGCACGAGCAAATTTCACTCTCAAAAAACCTTCACTCTCTAAAAGCTCTCCCTTCTCTCTGAAATTTCCTGTGTTTTCTAAGTTTTAAGTTTGTAATCAAAGATTGTATCACAACTCAAGATAAATAAAAGTAAGTTTTAATCATATTCTGTGTACAACGCTCAAATTCTTATAAATATCAAATTCCAAAATTTTGTATATCAAAATAGTAATAACGTTACAATAATTAAAACAAATTAATAAGGAATCCCAGTTTCGAGAAAGAATCCAACCGACAATGGCGGGACCCACATGGGACCCACACGAAGACTTCTGCACAAAACAACAACAGTTTTTGACAGCAATTGTCGGCACCACTCAAGACTCAACACGTATTAAATCAAGTGTCGGCACCACTAGAAGACGACACGTTGCAAGACTTTATTCAAGCACTCTTTGCCTATAAATACTTAATTATGTTCAAGGAAGAGGGCACGAGCAAATTTCACTCTCAAAAAACCTTCACTCTCTAAAAGCTCTCCCTTCTCACTGAAATTTCCTGGGTTTTCTAAGTTTTAAGTTTGTAATCAAAGATTGTATCACAACTCAAGATAAATAAAAGTAAGTTTTAATCATATTCTGTGTACAACGCTCAAATTCTTATAAATATCAAATTCCAAAATCATATTTGATATATTATTGAAAACGATATATTAAAATGGTATCAGAGCCAAACGATTATTCAAACGATGCAATTTGTTTAAAGGGTTTTAGAAACAAGATTTCTGTGTATGAATCTAATTTAAACTTGTCAAGATAAGATCCTCACCATCTAAAGAAACACTGTTACTGTAGGTGTTCCAGGCAGCAAGTCCAGAGAAGGCAGTAAGACCGTTGGTAAACCTCAGTTGTGTCCAATTAGAATCGGTTAGTATCTCTTCTGTAATGAGTTTAAATATAGATTAAATCATGGCGTCTTCGTTTAGAAAACTTTTTAAATCAAAAAATGCATCAACCTCTTCAAATTCAACAATTAACTCAAGAGAAATTATGTCAAAAATAACAACGTTTAATCAAGAAATATCAAGAGATCATTTACCGCATATTAATCCAGAACATATATATCAAATAGGAACTTTTGATTTTAAAACAGCTTATTCAATTAAAGAACATGAGCAAACTTTGTCTCTACAAAATGAATTTGAAGAAATTAAGTTATTATCTTCTCTAGCTTTGGAAAAATATAAGCAAAAAGGATTTAATTACATTCATTTTGGTCTAATCCAAATTGCTATAAAACCCTTATCAAGAACAGGTATAGACTCGCCAATATTAATGTTATTAAGAGATAAAACTCTCTTAAAATTTGAAGACTCTCTTTTAGGAGCAGTACAATCAAATTTATGCAATGGTGCTGTATATTTTAATTGTGCCCCTAACTTTCAAGTAAGCTTGCATGACCCAACCATACTCAATACTTTAACTTTAAATGTACATTTACCTGAAATAAAATTTCAAAATGAAAGACATGGATATCTTCTACTTTATCGAGTTTATTTTAAGCAATCAACTTCTGAGTTTAACCCAAGATGTCTATTACAAGATGATAAAGGAGAAACAACAATTCTAGCAGTCCATAGTAAAGATACACCAACAGCTACATACACACCAAAGCAATTAAAATGGGATGAAATAACTATTCCAGATCAATGGAAAATTGAAATTACTCAACCGCCTAGAAATTTTGAGCAAAAGAATATATCTAAAATAATAAGCAGAAAATAGTATGTTGGAATTGTAAAAGACCTGGACATAAATCCACGGAATGTAAAATGAAAAAGAAGATAAATGAAATATTTCAAAATCAACCAGATATACAAGAAAAATTAACTAAACTATTAATATCAGAATCAGAAATATCAGAAGAATCAAGTTGTGATAACTCTATAGATGAGATAGGAAATATTAGTGATACTTCAATAGAATCACAAGAATTGTCTGATAATCTATGCAATTGTAAAATTATTAACGTTATAACAAAAGATATTGATAAACAATTTCTACTAGACATAATTGATAAAATTGACGATCCAAAAATTAAGAAAGAATATTTAACTAAACTAAAAGATATAATATATCAAGAAAACCAATTATCTTGCCCTCAACCCTTTAGTTTAAATAAAATATTTGACAAATATCCTACACAAAGTTTATTTAAGCAAGTAACTACGGGAGAACTACAAAATGAAGTTAAGCAATTAAAAACGCAAATTAAAGAATTACAATTAATAGTAAATCAACACGAATTAAAACAATTGCAAACGGATGCTAAATTATCATTAATAGAAGCAAAAAATACTCCAACATCTACAACTAGTTTAAATCAAGCATCTACAAGTAATACAAATCTAGAAAATGACGAAAATAAGCAAATCGAACCTACCGAAGACTATATTCAAATAATTAATAAAATCAATTATCAAAAATGGTATACAAATATTACCTTACATGTGGGACATGATTTCAAAATAAACATAATAGCATTAATGGATACAGGTGCTGATTACAACTGTATTCGCGAAGGAATTATACCAACTAAATATTATGAAAAAACAACTGAAAAATTAAGTGGAGCAAACGGAAGTAATTTAAAGGTACAATATAAACTATCATGTGCAAAAATATGTAACCAAGGATATTGCTTCAAAAATCAATTTATTCTAGTAAAAAACTTAACACAAGAAATAATATTAGGAACTCCATTTTTTACTCAAATATATCCATTCAAAGTAACAGAAATAGGAGTAACCACAAAAGTAGTAGGAACAAAATTATCATTTGAATTCTTATCTCCTATGAAAACCAAAGAAATACTAAGCTTACAACAAAATTCTATTCAAAAAACAATTAATTTAATAAAAGGGAAACAAAATCATATACAATATCTACAAAATGAAATAGCATACAAAAAAATAGAAGAACAACTTAAGATGCCTTACATAATAAGCAAGATAAAAGCTATTGAAAACGATATATTAAACCAAATCTGTTCAGAATTGCCAAACGCTTTCTGGGAAAGAAAACAACATACAGTTGAACTCCCATATATAAAAGAGTTTAACGAAAGAAATATACCAACTAAAGCAAGACCTATTCAAATGAATAAGGAGTTATTAGAACACTGTAAAAAGGAAATAAATGATTTATTAGACAAAAAATTAATCAGGTCATCCAAATCTCCCTGGAGCTGTTCGGCCTTTTATGTAAATAATCAAGCTGAAAAAGAACGTGGGATACCAAGATTAGTAATAAATTATAAACCATTAAATGATGTATTACAATGGATACGATATCCAATACCTAACAAAAGAGATTTATTAAAACGACTTTATAATGCAAAAATTTATTCAAAATTTGACATGAAAAGTGGCTTTTGGCAAATACAAATTGCCGAAAAAGATAAATATAAAACAGCATTTACCGTACCATTCGGACATTATGAATGGAATGTAATGCCTTTTGGTCTTAAAAACGCACCTTCTGAATTTCAACATATAATGAATGATATATTCAATAATTATTCAAAATTTACAATTGTCTACATAGATGACGTGTTAGTATACTCCACTACAATAGACCAACACATTAGTCACTTAAACACATTCCTCAGTATAGTAAAAAAACATGGATTAGTTATATCAGCCAAGAAAATTTCTTTATTCCAAACAAAAATAAGATTTTTAGGACATAATATATATCAAGGAACAATCACACCTATTTCAAGATCAATTGAATTCGCAGATAAATTTCCTGACGAGTTAAGAGAAAAAACCCAATTACAAAGATTTTTAGGATGTCTAAACTATGTTTCAGACTTCTTACCCAATCTTAGGAAAACAATTCAACCATTATTTCAACGGTTACAAAAGAATCCAAAACCATGGACTAATCAACATACCCTTTTAGTCAAACAAGTTAAGCAAAAGGTTAAAACTCTTCCATGCCTTTCCATACCAAATCCTGAAGCTGACATGATAGTTGAAACTGATGCTTCAGAAATAGGTTATGGAGGAATTCTTAAGCAAAAATTACCACAATCAAAACAAGAATCTATAGTTCGATTCCATTCAGGAGTCTGGTTAGGACCACAAAAGCATTATTCAACAGTAAAGAAAGAAGTTCTCTCAATTGTTAATTGTATCTCAAAATTCCAAGATGACTTAATCAACAAAAAGTTTTTACTAAGAGTAGATTGCAAATCAGCAAAAGAAATATTACAAAAAGATGTCAAAAACCTAGTATCAAAACAAATATTTGCTAGATGGCAAGCAATATTATCCGTTTTCGATTTCGATATTCAATATATTAAAGGAGAAAAAAATTCTTTACCCGACTTTCTAACAAGAGAATATTTGCAGGGAAAATCCACAGATAATCAACAACAACAAGATATTCAAAATGAGTGACCAGAAGATGAAAAAGCCGATGACAGCCTCAGATTATATCAAAAACCAACCACATCTCCAAGGAAGGACTTTAACTCCAAACCCTTACTCAGCATTAGCTGAATATCCTCCTCTATCTTATTCAAAAGCAGTCTCTGAAAAGTCATCAAAGATGGAAGCACAATCATCTACAGCAACCCCAAACACAACCTCAAACACTACTCCAAACACTAAACCAGTCTACTACACCAAACCTTATAAGCAACACCTTATGACGACCCCATACACTAAACCAGTAAACCTTACCCAACTCAAAACCTTCATCAATCGAGTCTTCTACGAGGACAGTCCCTGGCCAACAGATAACATAACCAAAAACCAATCCTTTTATGAGTATATTCTAGTAGACTCTAAGTCTATAGAAATCACCCATTACAAAGACAAGACGAACCCAAACCTCATCAACTATTCAACCTGCAAATTCCTACGAATTTGTTCTACCCAAGACCTTGGTTTTATACATCATCATACAACAAAACCTTTTTCTACCCCAGGCTATCATATCGACGGCTACACCTATACCGATTACAAAAATGCCTTTTTCCGAGCCTTTTTACTCAGACCCTATGACCACTCTTGGTTCTTCAGTTTTGATCAAAACTGCACAAAGACGATACCAGGATGGTTCAACGAATGGTGGTATTGGTACGGACCAGCAGATCCGATCTACCCCGACCAAGTACTCAAGACCTCCTACCCATTCTACAAGAAACACGTATTTGATCAACCAGTTGGGCCTCTAAACAAAATTTGGTTTCATATTGACATGGGCATCCCATGGATATGTTCATGGCATTTTACCCTTGCTATCGCTCTCCAAGACATGCCTTATTCTCTCCTCCGGGAATTCAGAGTCAAATGGTGGGAAAAATATAACCTTGACAGATGTTCCCTTGCAGGTATCCAAAAATATTTCCAAATTACAAATCAAGCCAAAACAGCAATCCAAACTATATCCAAATCTATACCTCTTCTCAACCCAACCCAAATATCCCAAACAAATCCAAGTCCACAAAAAAGACCAACATCAAGTCCAACAAGTTCAACAACCTCTTCCTCTTCCCAGAAATCATCAAGAAAGGAAAAAATGAAGAAACTTATCGCCGAAATGCTGACGCAATTTGAGGCGGAACATGATGATACAGACGATGACAACCAACAAGTTGACATTATGCAACCTGAAGATCCTTACGGCGGCCCGTTAGGCCAAGATCCGTATGATATATAAAAAAAAAAAAAAAAAAAAAATATATATATATATATATATATATATATATATATATATATATATTTTCGATTAAAAAAAAAAAAAAAAAAAAAAAAAAAAAAAAGAAAACCTAAAAGTATGTCTATATTTACAATTTCGGTTTTAAGTATATTCTAGTAGACTCTGTACATTATTTCTGTATTTTCTTCTCTGTATTTTATTACTACTATCTACAAAATAATATACAGAGTATATCTGTATAACAAGACTCGCGGAAAAGCTATGCAAGAATTTCGAGAAAGAATCCAACCGACAATGGCGGGACCCACATGGGACCCACACGAAGACTTCTGCACAAAACAACAACAGTTTTTGACAGCAATTGTCGGCACCACTCAAGACTCAACACGTATTAAATCAAGTGTCGGCACCACTAGAAGACGACACGTTGCAAGACTTTATTCAAGCACTCTTTGCCTATAAATACTTAATTATGTTCAAGGAAGAGGGCACGAGCAAATTTCACTCTCAAAAAACCTTCACTCTCTAAAAGCTCTCCCTTCTCTCTGAAATTTCCTGTGTTTTCTAAGTTTTAAGTTTGTAATCAAAGATTGTATCACAACTCAAGATAAATAAAAGTAAGTTTTAATCATATTCTGTGTACAACGCTCAAATTCTTATAAATATCAAATTCCAAAATTTTGTATATCAAAATAGTAATAACGTTACAATAATTAAAACAAATTAATAAGGAATCGTTATATTAAAATGGTATCAGAGCCAAACGATTATTCAAACGATGCAATTTGTTTAAAGGGTTTTAGAAACAAGATTTCTGTGTATGAATCTAATTTAAACTTGTCAAGATAAGATCCTCACCATCTAAAGAAACACTGTTACTGTAGGTGTTCCAGGCAGCAAGTCCAGAGAAGGCAGTAAGACCGTTGGTAAACCTCAGTTGTGTCCAATTAGAATCGGTTAGTATCTCTTCTGTAATGAGTTTAAATATAGATTAAATCATGGCGTCTTCGTTTAGAAAACTTTTTAAATCAAAAAATGCATCAACCTCTTCAAATTCAACAATTAACTCAAGAGAAATTATGTCAAAAATAACAACGTTTAATCAAGAAATATCAAGAGATCATTTACCGCATATTAATCCAGAACATATATATCAAATAGGAACTTTTGATTTTAAAACAGCTTATTCAATTAAAGAACATGAGCAAACTTTGTCTCTACAAAATGAATTTGAAGAAATTAAGTTATTATCTTCTCTAGCTTTGGAAAAATATAAGCAAAAAGGATTTAATTACATTCATTTTGGTCTAATCCAAATTGCTATAAAACCCTTATCAAGAACAGGTATAGACTCGCCAATATTAATGTTATTAAGAGATAAAACTCTCTTAAAATTTGAAGACTCTCTTTTAGGAGCAGTACAATCAAATTTATGCAATGGTGCTGTATATTTTAATTGTGCCCCTAACTTTCAAGTAAGCTTGCATGACCCAACCATACTCAATACTTTAACTTTAAATGTACATTTACCTGAAATAAAATTTCAAAATGAAAGACATGGATATCTTCTACTTTATCGAGTTTATTTTAAGCAATCAACTTCTGAGTTTAACCCAAGATGTCTATTACAAGATGATAAAGGAGAAACAACAATTCTAGCAGTCCATAGTAAAGATACACCAACAGCTACATACACACCAAAGCAATTAAAATGGGATGAAATAACTATTCCAGATCAATGGAAAATTGAAATTACTCAACCGCCTAGAAATTTTGAGCAAAAGAATATATCTAAAATAATTGAGCAGAAAGATGGAAAAATATTATTAAGGTTTGGATCTTATAGGGATCCACTTCCACCTACAAGCTTTAGACTGTAGTATTGATCGGCATGCGGCTCGAGTCTTCCAGCTGACAAGAGAGCTCGGCCACAAATCCGACGGCCAAACCATCGAGTGGCTCCTCCGCCAAGCCGAGCCTTCCATCATAGCCGCCACGGGAACAGGCACGACTCCGGCGAGCTTCTCCACCGCCTCTCTCTCCGCTTCTTCCTCCCCCTTCGCTCTCGGAAAACGCGTTTTGAGAACGGAGGAGGGAGAATCAGGCGGCCCCGGAGGAGGAGGGGAGTTAACTGTTGGACACGCAATGAGTAGTGGTGGTGGTGGGTTCTGGGCGGTTCCGGCGAGGCAGGACTTCGGACAAGTATGGAGCTTTGCCGCCGGAGCTACGCCGGAGATGTTGTTTACGCAGCAGCAGCAAGCAGCTACACTCTTTGTCCGCCAGCAGCAGCAGCAGCAAGCTTCAGCAGCTGTAGCTGCGATGGGTGAGGCTTCAGCAGCTAGAGTCGGGAACTATCTGCCAGGTCATCATCTTAATCTGCTAGCTTCTTTGTCGGGTGGAAGTCCCGGGTCGGGTCGGAGGGAAGAGGATGACTCACGCTGAAAGAAAGGTTTTATCAATCTTTTTGTGTTATTTGATTAGGGATGATTGGGTAATGTATAGAAAACTCTTTATGTTTAATGTCATCAAAAGTGGTCAGAGACTACTTAGTTCGAGTTTTTTTTTTTTTTGTGTTCAAGTTTTAGTTTTAAGTTATTTGCTTGTTTGATTAGTGTGTAAGATTATTTGGTCTCAGAGTTTGTTTTGAGAGTGATAGTGAAATCGATTGATTAATTGTTGTTTACTTAAAAACGCCATAATGAACAGCAAAAAAAAGCTCTTTGTACGTTTTTGGCGTGAATTTTTTTTAATGGTTTTCTATCGTTCATGAAGCTGAGCCCACACGAACTGTATTGATATCTCACAGGCCAAAGGATTGTAATTCTGAATGTTTCTCGTGACTTGGTATGAATGAGAATTGAAGATATGAAAACAAAATAATGTGAATGTGTCAATTACTGTGAAGTGGTCCTTGTCTTCTTTATATATATTTATTTACTGTCAAAGTCTGTATGTAACTTTGTGTTTGCTCTCTCTTTTTGGTAAAAAGTTATGTAGTATTGTTTGTTTAAGCTTTATTTTCGAAAACTGTCATACAAGCGGTTCTTTAGCGGTTTTATAACCAGTGGGACCAGATGAAAATTTGCTGAATGCTTTAGACTGTAAACGCAGTTGGACAAGGAAGAGGATAAGAACATTGTCTCCAAGCTTAGCAATCTCTCTATATCAAATAGGAACTTTTGATTTTAAAACAGCTTATTCAATTAAAGAACATGAGCAAACTTTGTCTCTACAAAATGAATTTGAAGAAATTAAGTTATTATCTTCTCTAGCTTTGGAAAAATATAAGCAAAAAGGATTTAATTACATTCATTTTGGTCTAATCCAAATTGCTATAAAACCCTTATCAAGAACATGTATAGACTCGCCAATATTAATGTTATTAAGAGATAAAACTCTCTTAAAATTTGAAGACTCTCTTTTAGGAGCAGTACAATCAAATTTATGCAATGGTGCTGTATATTTTAATTGTGCCCCTAACTTTCAAGTAAGCTTGCATGACCCAACCATACTCAATACTTTAACTTTAAATGTACATTTACCTGAAATAAAATTTCAAAATGAAAGACATGGATATCTTCTACTTTATCGAGTTTATTTTAAGCAATCAATTTCTGAGTTTAACCCAAGATGTCTATTACAAGATGATAAAGGAGAAACAACAATTCTAGCAGTCCATAGTAAAGATACACCAACAGCTACATACACACCAAAGCAATTAAAATGGGATGAAATAACTATTCCAGATCAATGGAAAATTGAAATTACTCAACCGCCTAGAAATTTTGAGCAAAAGAATATATCTAAAATAATTGAGCAGAAAGATGGAAAAATATTATTAAGGTTTGGATCTTATAGGGATCCACTTCCACCTAGAATAAGTTCGTATCATTCAAGAGCCTCTTTTTCTGAATATCGTACGGGTCAATCCAGTACAAATTCAGAAACGGAAAGTGTAAATCAAAACTCTAAACAAGATGAACCGATAAGATTTAAAGCACCAATAGCAGAACCAGATCAAGATGCATATCCAACATCACCTACTCCATCAGATTTTAGATCAATAAATGTTATAACTAAAAAATACGAAATTGATAAACAATATATAAGAGAAGACTTTTATTCAAAAGAAAATGAAGAAAAACGAAGTTGGTATTTTAAAACTTTCTCTAAACAACAAACCAATGAGTACAGAGAAAAATGGTATGATTGTATGATACTAAAAGAAATGAATATTCCATTTTTCGTATGGTTTGAAATTTATTCAATAGCTCATAATATCAATTATCCATTCAAGACGATTAATGCGAGTATATCATTAAGCCAAGTATGGGAACAAGTGGATGGAAATAAAATTAAAGCAATTCATCCACCTTTAAATGATTTAAAGATAAATACTTTAAACCGACAAATTCTAGCTACACCCTTTAAAACTGGAGCTAACAAAGATGATAAAGAACCAGTGTTAATGCAAGATATTAAATCTATATATCAACAGAACAATTATCAAAGTCAAATACTACATACAATTTCTAAACAGATAGACAGCATTGATAATAAAATAAATATTAATGAAAAAGAAAAAGTGGACCAACACACTCAACACCCTTTCTCATCAACGACCTACCCAATCTTTAAACCAACAACAAGACAAATCAAATTTCCTGAAAATGAAATTTTAAAATCAATTTCGACCAGATTAGACAGGTTAGATAAAGGAAAAGGAATAAACACTATAGATGAAGATAACAATGAATCTATCCAAACCTCCTCACAATCAGAAAACGATATACAAGAAATAAATCGAATAAAAAATAAATCAAGAAAACCATATTATCCTAGGCATACTCCACCTGATTTATTATTTGAAGAACATCACAAATATACTAGTAAAGAATACTCTGGAGAAAGTATATACGAATGGAATATAGATGGACGATCAGAATATGAAATGCTAAATTTATTTCAAGAAATGGTAATGGCTACAATGGCTTACAAAGGTAGAGGAAATAATGATCAACAATCATGCATTTTGTTAGTATCTGGATTTACTGGAGCATTAAGATATTGGTGGGATAACTCATTAGACGCAATTACACAAGAATCTATAATTAATCATGTTGAAATAAAACAACAAGAAGATGAAGAGGGATTTATGAATGATATAGAGGTGCAAAACGCAGTAGAAGTATTAATACATACTTTAACAATGCATTTTATTGGAAATCCTAAAGAAGAATTAGAAAGTAAAAAAATTATATTAACAAATTTAAGGTGTCCAACATTAGGAGATTTTAAATGGTACAAGGATGTTTTTATAACAAACATATTCCAAAGAAACGATTGTAATCAAGCATTTTGGAAAGAACGGTTTATCTCAGGATTACCATCTTTCTTTGCAGAAAGAGTAATTGGTAAATTAAAAGAGTATTCAGGAGGACAACCAATCCCTTGGAATACGATTACTTACGGACAATTATTCGCATTTATAAAGAAAGAAGGATTAGCTATATGTCAAGAACATAAAGATAAAAAACGAAATGATAAATTTAAGTTTAAAATAACTATGGGATCATTCTGTGATCAGTATGGCTATAATCAACTTAATCCTCCATCAAGAATTAAACGACTAAAGCATAGGCATAATAAAACTAATTATTTTCATAAAAATAATAAATTTAATAAAAAATTAACAAATCAATACTATACAAAGAATAATAAGCACAAATCAAATAATAAGCAGAAAATAGTATGTTGGAATTGTAAAAGACCTGGACATAAATCCACGGAATGTAAAATGAAAAAGAAGATAAATGAAATATTTCAAAATCAACCAGATATACAAGAAAAATTAACTAAACTATTAATATCAGAATCAGAAATATCAGAAGAATCAAGTTGTGATAACTCTATAGATGAGATAGGAAATATTAGTGATACTTCAATAGAATCACAAGAATTGTCTGATAATCTATGCAATTGTAAAATTATTAACGTTATAACAAAAGATATTGATAAACAATTTCTACTAGACATAATTGATAAAATTGACGATCCAAAAATTAAGAAAGAATATTTAACTAAACTAAAAGATATAATATATCAAGAAAACCAATTATCTTGCCCTCAACCCTTTAGTTTAAATAAAATATTTGACAAATATCCTACACAAAGTTTATTTAAGCAAGTAACTACGGGAGAACTACAAAATGAAGTTAAGCAATTAAAAACGCAAATTAAAGAATTACAATTAATAGTAAATCAACACGAATTAAAACAATTGCAAACGGATGCTAAATTATCATTAATAGAAGCAAAAAATACTCCAACATCTACAACTAGTTTAAATCAAGCATCTACAAGTAATACAAATCTAGAAAATGACGAAAATAAGCAAATCGAACCTACCGAAGACTATATTCAAATAATTAATAAAATCAATTATCAAAAATGGTATACAAATATTACCTTACATGTGGGACATGATTTCAAAATAAACATAATAGCATTAATGGATACAGGTGCTGATTACAACTGTATTCGCGAAGGAATTATACCAACTAAATATTATGAAAAAACAACTGAAAAATTAAGTGGAGCAAACGGAAGTAATTTAAAGGTACAATATAAACTATCATGTGCAAAAATATGTAACCAAGGATATTGCTTCAAAAATCAATTTATTCTAGTAAAAAACTTAACACAAGAAATAATATTAGGAACTCCATTTTTTACTCAAATATATCCATTCAAAGTAACAGAAATAGGAGTAACCACAAAAGTAGTAGGAACAAAATTATCATTTGAATTCTTATCTCCTATGAAAACCAAAGAAATACTAAGCTTACAACAAAATTCTATTCAAAAAACAATTAATTTAATAAAAGGGAAACAAAATCATATACAATATCTACAAAATGAAATAGCATACAAAAAAATAGAAGAACAACTTAAGATGCCTTACATAATAAGCAAGATAAAAGCTATTGAAAACGATATATTAAACCAAATCTGTTCAGAATTGCCAAACGCTTTCTGGGAAAGAAAACAACATACAGTTGAACTCCCATATATAAAAGAGTTTAACGAAAGAAATATACCAACTAAAGCAAGACCTATTCAAATGAATAAGGAGTTATTAGAACACTGTAAAAAGGAAATAAATGATTTATTAGACAAAAAATTAATCAGGTCATCCAAATCTCCCTGGAGCTGTTCGGCCTTTTATGTAAATAATCAAGCTGAAAAAGAACGTGGGATACCAAGATTAGTAATAAATTATAAACCATTAAATGATGTATTACAATGGATACGATATCCAATACCTAACAAAAGAGATTTATTAAAACGACTTTATAATGCAAAAATTTATTCAAAATTTGACATGAAAAGTGGCTTTTGGCAAATACAAATTGCCGAAAAAGATAAATATAAAACAGCATTTACCGTACCATTCGGACATTATGAATGGAATGTAATGCCTTTTGGTCTTAAAAACGCACCTTCTGAATTTCAACATATAATGAATGATATATTCAATAATTATTCAAAATTTACAATTGTCTACATAGATGACGTGTTAGTATACTCCACTACAATAGACCAACACATTAGTCACTTAAACACATTCCTCAGTATAGTAAAAAAACATGGATTAGTTATATCAGCCAAGAAAATTTCTTTATTCCAAACAAAAATAAGATTTTTAGGACATAATATATATCAAGGAACAATCACACCTATTTCAAGATCAATTGAATTCGCAGATAAATTTCCTGACGAGTTAAGAGAAAAAACCCAATTACAAAGATTTTTAGGATGTCTAAACTATGTTTCAGACTTCTTACCCAATCTTAGGAAAACAATTCAACCATTATTTCAACGGTTACAAAAGAATCCAAAACCATGGACTAATCAACATACCCTTTTAGTCAAACAAGTTAAGCAAAAGGTTAAAACTCTTCCATGCCTTTCCATACCAAATCCTGAAGCTGACATGATAGTTGAAACTGATGCTTCAGAAATAGGTTATGGAGGAATTCTTAAGCAAAAATTACCACAATCAAAACAAGAATCTATAGTTCGATTCCATTCAGGAGTCTGGTTAGGACCACAAAAGCATTATTCAACAGTAAAGAAAGAAGTTCTCTCAATTGTTAATTGTATCTCAAAATTCCAAGATGACTTAATCAACAAAAAGTTTTTACTAAGAGTAGATTGCAAATCAGCAAAAGAAATATTACAAAAAGATGTCAAAAACCTAGTATCAAAACAAATATTTGCTAGATGGCAAGCAATATTATCCGTTTTCGATTTCGATATTCAATATATTAAAGGAGAAAAAAATTCTTTACCCGACTTTCTAACAAGAGAATATTTGCAGGGAAAATCCACAGATAATCAACAACAACAAGATATTCAAAATGAGTGACCAGAAGATGAAAAAGCCGATGACAGCCTCAGATTATATCAAAAACCAACCACATCTCCAAGGAAGGACTTTAACTCCAAACCCTTACTCAGCATTAGCTGAATATCCTCCTCTATCTTATTCAAAAGCAGTCTCTGAAAAGTCATCAAAGATGGAAGCACAATCATCTACAGCAACCCCAAACACAACCTCAAACACTACTCCAAACACTAAACCAGTCTACTACACCAAACCTTATAAGCAACACCTTATGACGACCCCATACACTAAACCAGTAAACCTTACCCAACTCAAAACCTTCATCAATCGAGTCTTCTACGAGGACAGTCCCTGGCCAACAGATAACATAACCAAAAACCAATCCTTTTATGAGTATATTCTAGTAGACTCTAAGTCTATAGAAATCACCCATTACAAAGACAAGACGAACCCAAACCTCATCAACTATTCAACCTGCAAATTCCTACGAATTTGTTCTACCCAAGACCTTGGTTTTATACATCATCATACAACAAAACCTTTTTCTACCCCAGGCTATCATATCGACGGCTACACCTATACCGATTACAAAAATGCCTTTTTCCGAGCCTTTTTACTCAGACCCTATGACCACTCTTGGTTCTTCAGTTTTGATCAAAACTGCACAAAGACGATACCAGGATGGTTCAACGAATGGTGGTATTGGTACGGACCAGCAGATCCGATCTACCCCGACCAAGTACTCAAGACCTCCTACCCATTCTACAAGAAACACGTATTTGATCAACCAGTTGGGCCTCTAAACAAAATTTGGTTTCATATTGACATGGGCATCCCATGGATATGTTCATGGCATTTTACCCTTGCTATCGCTCTCCAAGACATGCCTTATTCTCTCCTCCGGGAATTCAGAGTCAAATGGTGGGAAAAATATAACCTTGACAGATGTTCCCTTGCAGGTATCCAAAAATATTCCAAATTACAAATCAAGCCAAACAGCAATCCAAACTATATCCAAATCTATACCTCTTCTCAACCCAACCCAAATATCCCAAACAAATCCAAGTCCACAAAAAAGACCAACATCAAGTCCAACAAGTTCAACAACCTCTTCCTCTTCCCAGAAATCATCAAGAAAGGAAAAAATGAAGAAACTTATCGCCGAAATGCTGACGCAATTTGAGGCGGAACATGATGATACAGACGATGACAACCAACAAGTTGACATTATGCAACCTGAAGATCCTTACGGCGGCCCGTTAGGCCAAGATCCGTATGATATATAAAAAAAAAAAAAAAAAAAAATATATATATATATATATATATAATACGATTAAAAAAAAAAAAAAAAAAAAAAGAAAACCTAAAGTATGTCTATATTTACAATTTCGGTTTTAAGTATATTCTAGTAGACTCTGTACATTATTTCTGTATTTTCTTCTCTGTATTTTATTATTACTATCTACAAAATAATATACAGAGTATATCTGTATAACAAGACTCGCGAAGAAGCTATGCAAAAATTTCGAGAAAGAATCCAGCAACAATGGCGGGGCCCACATGGGACCCACACGAAGACTTCTGCACAAAACAACAACAGTTTCTGACAGCAATTGTCGGCACCACTCAAGACTCAACACGTATTAAATTAAGTGTCGGCACCACTAGAAGACGACACGTTACAAGACTTTATTCAAGCACTCTTTTCCTATAAATACGCAATTATGTTCAAGGAAGAAGGCACGAGCATTTTTTCACTCTCAAAAAACCTTCACTCTCTAAAAGCTCTCCCTTCTCTCTAAAATTTCTTGTGTTTTCTGAGTTTTTTAAGTTTGTAATTTTGTATCAAAGATTGTATCACAATTCAAGATAAATAAAAGTAAGTTTTAATCATATTCTGTGTACAACGCTCAAATCCTTATAAATATCAAATCCTAAAATTTTGATATTAAAATAGATTAATAAGGAATCAATTAAATGGTATCAGAGCCAAACGATTATTCAAACGATGCAATTTGTTTAAAGGGTTTAGAAACAAGATTCTGTGTATGAATCTAATTTAAACTTGTCAAGATAAGTCGGCACCATCTAAAGAAAACACTGTTACTGTAGGTGTTCCAGGCAGCAAGTCCAGAGAAGATTAATTGACCGTTGGTAAACCTCAGTTGTGTCCAATTAGAATCGGTTAGTATCTCTTCTGTAATGAGTTTAATATAGATTAAATCATGGCGTCTTCGTTTAGAAAACTTTTAAATCAAAAAATGCATCAACCTCTTCAATTCAACAATTAACTCAAGAGAAATTTATGTCAAAATAACAACGTTTAATCAAGAAATATCAAAGATCATTTACCGCATATTAATCCAGAACA
>NW_022610684.1:0-23644 GCF_000309985.2 Brassica rapa
TGTAAGACCCGTTCCTGGTCTCTTGACCCAACTGGATACGAATGCTTACTTATTAATTTCTTTGCTTGTTTGATTCCATTTTAAGTCTTTTATTTACTAAGTCATATTCGAATATGAGGTTCAAAACAAAGGAACAGATTGCACAGCGGAATAACAATGTATAACTTTGTATTACTTTTAGAAACATGAGATTCAATACACAACTTCTTAACAGTCTCATAGACAATCACTAGTTCATCCCTAGTATCATCTAACCACACGTTACACAGCCTCTCACTGACCGAGCCTTCACGGCTCCTTGGCTTGACCAGAACCATCCTTAGTTCCTGAAACCACAACCAGATAAGCATTAATCATAACCGAGAATAGAACGGATTGATTCTACAATGCTTGGCTTGGTTCCTAGAACTTAGATAAACCTCAGTCAACATAATCATAAAACGTATGAACCTACCTACCGTATCCTAAGTCATTCAACCAACCACCCCTTGACTTAGAATCAGATAGATAGTCCAGAATAGATAAACAGAACACACGAACAGATCCGGATCGTCCCCAAAGACCAATCCGTCTAACCGGATAGAATCTAGGTGCGACCGGCCAATGGAGTCCGGCTCAATGGCCCAACGGACTCCCTTACCTGATCCGGCCTTAGGCCTGGATCCAATCGGCCGAGTAAGCCTCAAGCCTAATCCGGAAGGCTTAGCAACCGGTCAGACCTTGCGACTCTACCTTGGCTTAGACAAACCGTGACCTTGTCTTGACTAGACAAGCCATAGGCTGATCCATAAGGATCGGTCCTAACCTGTCCCGAAAGACACCGTTTGGAACATGTACCCTTTGGCCATTCGTGCCTCTTGGACACTCATGACTCTTGACAACTCGTGCCCTTTGGGTCATTCCCAACCGTTCGTCCTAACCGCCCAGTCTTGGTGCGATCGGATCATCCCACTAACCGACCCGTGTCTAGGCTAGCGGTTTGGTTATGTTCGGCCAAAGCCTAGGGACGTGTCCCTTGGACTCAACCAACACAACCTTTCGTGTTTAACCAGAGAGAAGAGAAGAGAAACGAATTGAAACAGATAAGGAGAGCCGGATGGGACTTAGGAACCGAGCAGAGCCGCGGTGCGGTCGCATGGACCGTCCGTTCGGTCTGATGGAGCCACGGCCCATCACATACCTTGTGAACCACGTCTGGGTTCTCCATGCTCTTCTCCTTGTCTTGATCTCCCATTCTTGACCGGAGTTAGTTCTCAAACGATCAGAGTCGCCGGAACACAACACCACCACAATCGGCCTTTCTCTTGGCCGGAACTCTCTCTTTCTCTCTTTCTTTCTCTCTACGTTTTTCTCTGAGTATTTTACTCTGGAATTGGATAATGAAATCGACCAGAGAGCCCCCATATTTATAGAAAACGAGGGGGTAAGTCTTGCCCCACGAACAGGCATGACTTGCTAGCGAATGGGCACCATCGGCCAAGGGTTGTCCCCTTTCGGCCACTTGCATCCCTTCGCCCTTTCTGATTGGGTTTGGGGTCGGCCACAAGCCCAACCCACGCCCCAAGCCTCCTGGACTTAGCCCACGGCCTTGTCCTAAGACCCAACAGCCCATGGCCTCATGGCCGGACCTCACAGCCCGCCACTGACCCGGACCCGGACCATCGGCCTAAAGCCCGGACAGTCCGTCTAGCTGAGATGAGCTGACTCTCAGCTGCCTCAGCTGAGTGAGCTAGTAGTCCAGCTAGTGGAGCTGACTTAGTAGGGACTGAGCTGGAGTGAACTGAACCTAGCTTCATTGAGCTGGCCGAGCTACTCGTCCACTTCGTCCAGTTACCGTCTTACTCGTCCTAGCTGTCTCTTAGCTTGTATAAGGTTAAGTCTAAGTTTCCTTATGTCCTTAACCTTCTTTCTCGACCATGGAACGCTTGCCTTGATGTCCTAAGACTGGCTTGCACGTTTCCTCGAACCATGGCCGTCCCAACAATCCTATTCAGGATTGGGGGCGTGACAAGTCTCCCCCCCTTGGGATGGATTCGTCCTCGAATCCGAATCGAATGCTTCCTCGGAAACAAACTGATCCAACCACTCTGGGTACTCTGCTTTCATTCTAGCTTCGGTTTCCCAAGTGATTATATCCTGACCATTACAGTCCCAGACGACCTTGACCATCTGGACCGTCTTCTTCCTTGTTGCTTTTTCCATCCTATCTATGATTCGAACTGGCCTCGTTTCCAAGGTTAGGTTCTTACCAAGATCGTCTGGAATGGCAGGAAGAGCGATGTCTTGGTCCGTCAAACATTTCCGAAGTTGGGAGACGTGGAACACATTATGAAATGCGTCCATCTTGGCCGGCAAGTCCAACTTGTAGGCCACCATCCCAACTCTTTCAATGACCTTGAACGGCCCCAAGTATCTCGGATCTAACTTCCGTCTTCCGGAGATCCGGACTCGTCCTTTGAAGGTAATCATTTTGAGATACACCAAGTCACCTACTTGGAACTCGAGATCTTTCCTTCTTCGATCTGCATAGTTCTTTTGGCGGTCTTGTGCCTGTCTCATCTTGTCCCTCAAGAACTTGATCTTTTCGGTTGTCTCTTCGACAATCTCCGGACCAATCATGCTGCGTTCCCCTACTTGGGTCCAGCATAAGGGTGTCCTGCATGGACGCCCATACAGAGCTTTGTATGGCGACATGCCAATACTACTATGGAAGCTATTGTTGTAAGCAAATTCTACCAGAGGTAGATGTTTCTCCCAGTCTAGAACACATGCTCGCAACATATCATCCAATGTCCGGATCGTACGTTCAGACTGTCCATCCGTCTATGGGTGATAGGCTGTACTCATGTTCACTCTTGTTCCTAAAGCTTTTTGGAAAGCCTTCCAGAAGTAAGATGTGAACCTTGAATCCCTATCTGAAACTATGCTTGCCGGCACACCATGTAGTCGGATGATCTCATCAATGTACTTACGTACAATCTGATCTACCCCATCCGAATTTTTGATAGCCAGGAAGTGTGCTGATTTGGTTAGGCGATCAACCACAACCCAAACCGCATCTTTCTTATTCCTCGTGGTAGGGAACCCAGTCACAAAGTCCATTGTGATGTGATCCCATTTCCATTCGGAATAGGCAAGCTTTGCAATAACCCACTAGGCACTTGATGTTCTGCTTTGATGAGTTGGCAAGTGGAACACTTGGCCACCCATTCCGCAACAGCTGCCTTCATACGGATCCAATGATAGAACTTCTTAAGGTTCAGGTACATCTTGGTCGCACCAGGATGAACCGAGAATCTGGATTTATGAGCCTCCCTCATAATCTCTTCCTTTAGACTTCTATCATTAGGAACACTGATCCGACCGTTTACTAGGATGGTACCATCCTTTGCAGTTTGGTACTCCGTCCTATCATTCTGAGCAACCTTGTTTAGGTTCTCGTCCTGACCTTGAGCCAACCTAATTCGGGTAAGCAGGTCGGCCTGATTGACCGCCTCTAATCCGAGTGGTTCAGACTCTTTGGTCGATGTGTTCAACCGTAGGGCACGAACCGTACCGTCCAGGTCGTCCGCTTCTCGTTCGGCTGATACGTCGGCCCTTCTCCGGCTCAAGGCATCTGCGACCAGATTAGCCTTTCCCGGATGATAGGTGATATCCAGATCGTAATCAGCTACAAACTCCATCCACCTTCTCTGCCTTAAGTTTAACTCAGGCTGGGTGAATATATACTTAAGACTCTTATGGTCCGTAAGTATCTGAACCTTGGCACCATACAAGTATGATCGCCAAATCTTTAAGGCGAACACTACCGCAGCCATTTCAAGGTCATGGGTGGGGTAGTTTCCCTCATGTTTTCTCAACTGCCTTGACGCATAGGCGATGACCTTCCCATGCTGGGTTAATACGCAACCTAGTCCTGTTATGGACGCGTCCGTATAAACCACATAGGGTTGGTCGGCCTCTGGAAGAACCAGAATGGGTGCGCTAGTCAGCATGTCCTTAAGCGCGGAAAAACATTTCCCACACTCCTCAGACCATGTGAACTTAACGTCCTTCCCGGTCAACCGTGTCATAGGCTGAGCCAAGCTTGCGAATCCTTTCACAAACTTTCTATAATAACCTGCCAGCCCTAGGAAGCTTCTGACTTCCGTGGCACTGCGTGGTCGAGGCCAATCCTTGATTGCCCTGATCTTCTCTGGATCCACCGAGACGCCCTCACCGGACACAATGTGGCCGAGAAACCCAATGCTCTTCTGCCAAAAACTGCATTTACTGAGTTTTGCATAGAGCTTGTGTTCCCGTAATCGTTCCAGCACGGCTCTCAGGTGTTTCCGATGAGATTCCTCATCCTTGGAGTAAATCAGGATATCATCAATGAAGATGATCACTGATTCGTCCAGGAAGTCTCGGAACACGCTGTTCATCATTTTCATGAATGCAGCAGGCGCATTGGTCAGACCGAATGGCATAACCACAAACTCGTAGTGGCCGTACCTGGTCCGGAATGCTGTCTTTCTAATATCATTTGGCTCTATAGGGATCTGATGATACCCTGAGGCCAAATCAATCTTAGAAAACCACTTGGCTCCTTTGAGTTGATCCAACAACTCATCTATTCTGGGCAACGGGTACTTGTTCTTCACAGTAACCCTGTTCAACCCTCGATAGTCAATACACAGACGCATGCTACCATCCTTCTTTTTCACAAAGAGGACTGGTGCACCCCAAGGAGAGCTACTTGGACGTATGAACCCCTTGTCCAGCAATTCTTCTAATTGCTTCTTTAGCTCGGCCATCTCGGCCGGAGCCATTCGGTACGGACTCTTGGACAGCGGAGCTGTCCCTGGTTCTAGTTCAATCGTAAATGGATCCGACCTATCAGGGGGGACACCCTGTAGTGAACGGAACACATCTGGGAACTCAGACACCAACGGGTCCTCAGTTAGATCTTTCTGATCATCAGACCTGCCGTGCTCCATAGTGGTAATTGTGGTCAAATATGCTTCACAACCCCGTCTAAGCATCCGTTCTGCTCGGATTGCTGACACCACTACTCTATCCAGAGCCGGACTCATATTCAGACTTTGGTACTGGATCGGGTGAGGTCCAGTCTCCAACCGTACACATCCTCTGTGGCAGTCGAGAGTGGCCCGATACTTTCCCAACCAATCCATGCCTAGGATCACATCGTGATTCTGTAGGCGCAACACAATCAGATCTACAGGCAGATTTTTCTCCTGGATCATTACCGGGATATTAGTCATGAGCCCTAATGAGTGCATGATTTGCCCACCGGCCGCCCTCACTAGTCTCGAATTATCCCCAGAACAGAGGCAGAACAGACCCTTTCCGACCAGTTCCGGACTCACAAAACTATGTGTAGCCCCTGTGTCGAAAAGTACGTGGGTTTCAACACCACCAATCATGAGGGTCCCTATAAGAGACCCACATCAGAATCCCCTAGCCACTCTAGGTTCCAGACCAAGCATTCTATTGAATGTAAACAGATAAATTCAGAAATTACCAGAGATCGAATCAAACGATCCAGAAGCACCGTCGTCTCGGGACAGCTCATACACCCTTGGTGTTGTGGTCGGCCTGCTCTGGGTCGACTTTCCCGTGTCTCCACGACCCTTCCCTTGTCCTCCTTGCCGCTTAGGACATTCACTTTGGAAGTGTCCGCTTTGGCCGCAATGGAAACAAGTCCGAGAGCCGCTGCCACTGGATTGGCCCTGAGTCCGGCTTGGTCGAGTGCAATCTCGGATGGAATGATCCAAGCTGCCACATCTCACACAAGCTCCCATGGCTTTCCAGCATTCACCTGGATGGTTCTTACCACACTTGGGACATTCAGGTCGTCCACTAGAGGCCTTGCCTCCGTCAACCTGGTCCCACTTCCTCTTTCGGTCGTTAGTCTTACCCGTCGGGACAGACTGCGACTTCTTCTTGAGCTTGGCTTCTTCGGCCAAGTAAGACTCCAAAAGAGCTACACGTTCAACCAGCTCTCCGACGGTGCTGAAGGTGCGGATCGAACAGTGGGTTCTCAGCTCGGGCCTTAAGCCTCGAATGAACCAACGAACCTGGACTGTCTCGTCCTCAAGTTCCCTTCCAACAACCGTCGGAGCCGGTTGAACTCCTCTTCGTACCCACGTACGGCCCTGTGGCCTTGGGTAAGGTCTAGGAATCTACCTTCCAGACAGTCCCAAGCCACTGCAGGAAAGTATTTGCGGTTGAATTCATCTTCAAAATCCGCAAAACTCTGGAGACTTCCATTGGTGCGCTTGTTCACAGCCAGCCACCAATTATGCGCGTCCCCTTCCAGGAAGTGAACCGCAATGTCTCTCTTGTAATCCTCGGGACAACGAGTTGAGCTGAAGTTTCGGACTAGCCTACTCCTCCACTCGTCTGCCTCAATAGGATCGGTGCTTCCTGAGAAATGCTTCGTCCCTAGACGGGAGATGTGCTGAAGCAAACTCAGATAGTCCACCTTTTTCCCGGTCCTTTCTGGTGGATCAATCTCGATCACCTCGACCGTTTCCACAACTGGACCATTGGTGTTGGGGGCGGTCGTAGCCACAGGCGTAGCTTGGCCAACTGAGGAGTTCACTAATGGCGTGAACAGTTGGGCCATAGCCGCCACCTGAGTCCCCATTACCTTCATGGCCTCTAACAAGTCCTCTTTGGACAGTGTTGCGGTTACATTGGCCGTACCATAGGCCACTTTTTCACGCTGGCCACCATCACGGTTAGCGTTTGAGGATTCCACTTCCTCATCACTCTCCTGATGTTCCTGACCATCCTGTTGTGTCCTCGTAAGGTTAGCCTGATCAGTTGGCAACACATTTTCAGCGTTAGCCGCGGCCGGATCGGTTTGCAAACCGGATAGATTAGTTCCGTTCACGGCCACTTGGCTAGACTGACCGGCCATTCTCTTACTTCTTTGGGACTTTCCCGATTTGCTTTTTCCAGCATAAGGATTCAGACAATGTTAGTACAAAACATACTAACCATAAACAGAACAAAACAATTCCTAGACTAAGTAATCAAACCTCACCGGGAGACCTAATCAGCTGGCTGCGTGTGTGTGTGTGTGGACTACATAACCCAACTATCCTAGAATCAAGCATGCTCTGATACCAACTTGTAAGACCCGTTCCTGGTCTCTTGACCCAACTGGATACGAATGCTTACTTATTAATTTCTTTGCTTGTTTGATCCATTTTAAGTCTTTTATTTACTAAGTCATATTCGAATATGAGGTTCATAAACAAAGGAACAGATTGCACAGCGGAATAACAATGTATAAACTTTGTATTACTTAGAAACATGAGATTCAATACACAACTTCTTAACAGTCTCATAGACAATCACTAGTTCATCCCTAGTATCATCTAACCACACGTTACACAGCCTCTCACTGACCGAGCCTTCACGGCTCCTTGGCTTGACCAGAACCATCCTTAGTTCCTGAAACCACAACCAGATAAGCATTAATCATAACCGAGAATAGAACGGATTGATTCTACAATGCTTGGCTTGGTTCCTAGAACTTAGATAAACCTCAGTCAACATAATCATAAAACGTATGAACCTACCTACCGTATCCTAAGTCATTCAACCAACCACCCCTTGACTTAGAATCAGATAGATAGTCCAGAATAGATAAACAGAACACACGAACAGATCCGGATCGTCCCCAAAGACCAATCCGTCTAACCGGATAGAATCTAGGTGCGACCGGCCAATGGAGTCCGGCTCAATGGCCCAACGGACTCCCTTACCTGATCCGGCCTTAGGCCTGGATCCAATCGGCCGAGTAAGCCTCAAGCCTAATCCGGAAGGCTTAGCAACCGGTCAGACCTTGCGACTCTACCTTGGCTTAGACAAACCGTGACCTTGTCTTGACTAGACAAGCCATAGGCTGATCCATAAGGATCGGTCCTAACCCGTCCCGAAAGACACCGTTTGGAACATGCACCCTTTGGCCATTCGTGCCTCTTGGACACTCATGACTCTTGACAACTCGTGCCCTTTGGGTCATTCCCAACCGTTCGTTCTAACCGCCCAGTCTTGGTGCGATCGGATCATCCGACTAACCGACCCGTTTCTAGGCTAGCGGTTTGGTTATGTTCGGCCAAAGCCTAGGGACGTGTCCCTTGGACTCAACCAACACAACCTTTCGTGTTTAACCAGAGAGAAGAGAAGAGAAACGAATTGAAACAGATAAGGAGAACCGAATGGGACTTAGGAACCGAGCAGAGCCGCAGTGCGGTCGCATGGACCGTCCGTTCGGTCTGATGGAGCCACGGCCCATCACATTGTGAACCACGTCTGGGTTCTCCATGCTCTTCTCCTTGTCTTGATCTCCCATTCTTGACTGGAGTTAGTCCTCAAACGATCAGAGTCGCCGGAACACAACACCACCTCAATCGGCCTTTCTCTTGGCTGGAACTCTCTCTTTCTCTCTTTCTTTCTCTCTACGTTTTTCTCTGAGTATTTTACTCTGGAATTGGATAATGAATTCGACCAGAGAGCCCCCATATTTATTGAAAACGAGGGGGTAAGTCTTGCCCCACGAACAGGCATGACTTGCTAGCGAATGGGCACCATCGGCCAAGGGTTGTCCCCTTTCGGCCACTTGCATCCCTTCGCCCTTTCTGATTGGGTTTGGGGTCGGCCACAAGCCCAACCCACGCCCCAAGCCTCCTGGACTTAGCCCACGGCCTTGTCCTAAGACCCAACAGCCCATGGCCTCATGGCCGGACCTCACAGCCCGCCACTGACCCGGACCCGGACCATCGGCCTAAAGCCCGGACAGTCCGTCTAGCTGAGATGAGCTGACTCTCAGCTGCCTCAGCTGAGTGAGCTAGTAGTCCAGCTAGTGGAGTGACTTAGTAGGGACTGAGCTGGAGTGAACTGAACCTAGCTTCATTGAGCTGGCCGAGCTACTCGTCACTTCGTCCAGCTACTGTCTTACTCGTCCTAGCTGTCTCTTAGCTTGTATAAGGTTAAGTCTAAGTTTCCTTATCTCCTTAACCTTCTTTCTCGACCATGGAACGCTTGCCTTGATGTCCTAAGACATGGCTTGCACGTTTCCTCGAACCATGGCCGTCCCAACAATCCTACTCAGGATTGGGGGCATGACACTCATCAGTTCTGGGTCATGTAGGGTGGTTGGTTGATTGACTCAGGATCTGATGGGCGTTGTTAGTCCATGAGCTGGACTTGGTATCATAAGTTGATAAGGCAAAAGGATGTGGGACAGTGCATGAGTAGGTAAGGGCCAGATGCATGTCCTTAGCTGTTTGAAGACTTCTCAAAGGTTACTTATGTCTGTGGGGATGGTTGGCTGAATGACTAAGTAACGGAGCTGGATGCAGTATATGGCAGATGGCCATAGCTCGGTCCTAGCTCAGTTCGAGTGTGACAGCTCGATCAGCTGGTATATGAGTTAATTCAGCTAGAGTAGCTGGGCTGATAAGCTAACAAGCTCCGTGGATGTGGCAAAGGTATGATCTAGCAATGTTGCATAGATCTAGATATAATGGTTAGGAAAAACGGAACCTCAGATTTGTATGATTTGGTTCGTGTTCAGAATCAACCTTGGAGCTAGCTGGTAGTTGAGTATACTAAACATTAGCTGAGGTGATTTGACCGGACAAGTATAAGATTGGATTTAGTCCAATGGATGATAGATGATATTCCGCTGTGCATAAGTTGAAATGATCTAAGCTAGGGAATGACTAAGGTAGTCTTAAGCTAAGATCTGAGTTACCCTCGCCTATGGGCGATGTTTTTAAATAAAGGGGGAAATTTTTAGTGGTTCGGTCAGTTATGGACCGAGCGACGTGAGGCATCAACCGCGGCCTAGTCGGCCGGGATCGGGTCTTTCAGTTCGGGTGATTTTGGCCCACGTGGGCTGTCTGTTCAGTACACACAGGACGTCCGTGGGTGTCCGTCAGCACACACAGGACATTCGTGTGTGTCCGTCAGCACACACAGGACGTCCGGGGCTGTCCGTGTGTGTCCGTCAGCACACACAAGATACTGTCCATCAGTACACATATCAGCATCTTTGTCCTTGGACTCAGCACGTTGACCCTTCCCGTGGACTGTTCGGATTTTGGCCCACGTGGGCTGTCTGGTCAGTACACACAGGACATCCGTGGGTGTCCGCCAGCACACACAGGACGTCCGTGGCTGTCCGTGTGTGTCCGTGTGTGTTCGTCTGTGTCCGTCAGCACACACAGGACGTCCGTGGCTATCCATCAGTACACATATCAGCACGTTGGTCCTTGGACTCAGCACGCTGGCCCTTCTCGTGGACTGTTTGGGTGATTTTGGCCCACGTGGGCTGTCTGTTCAGTACACAGGACATCCGTGGGTGTCCGCCAGAACACACATGACGTATGTGGCTTTCTCTGGCTGTCCGTCAGCACACACAGAACCTTTGTGGCTGTCTGTGTGTGTCCGTGTGTGTCTGTGGGTCTCCGCCAGCATACACAGGATGTTCGTGGCTGTCTGTGGCTGTCTGTCAGCACAAACAGGACGTCCGTGTGTGTACGTCAGCACACACAAGACGTCTGTGTGTGTCTGTCAGCACACACAGGACGTCCGTGGCTGTCCATCAGTACACATATCAGCACACTGGTCCTTGGACTCAGCACGCCGGCCCTTTCCGTGGACGGTTTGGGTAATTTTGGCCCACGTGGTCTGTCTGTTCAGTACACACAGGACGGCCGTGGGTGTCCATCAGCACACACAGGACGTTCGTGGGTGTTCGTCAGTACACACAGGACATTCGTGGCTGTCAGTTTGTGTCCGTGTGTGTCCGTGTGTGTCCGTCAGAACACACATGACGTCTGTGGCTGTCCATCAGTACACATATCAGCACGTTGGTCGTTGGACTCAGCACGCTAACCCTTCCCGTGGACTGTTCGTGTGATTTTGGCCCATGTAGGCTGTCTGTTCAGTACACACAGGACGTCTGTGGGTGTCCGTCAGCAGTCAGCACACACAGTACGTCTGTGGGTGTCCGTCAGCACACACAGGACGTCTATGTGTGTCCGTCAGCACACACAGGACGTCCGGGGCTGTCCGTGTGTGTCCGTGTGTGTCCGTCAGCACACACAGGACGTTTGTGGCTGTCCATCAGTACACATATAAGCACGTTGGTCCTAGGACTCAGCACGCTGACCCTTCCCGTGGACTATTCGGGTGATTTTGGCCCACGTGGGCTATCTGGTTAGTACACACAGGACGTCCGTGGATGTCCGCCAGCACACACAGGACGTCTGTGGCTGTCCGTGTGTGTCTGTCTGTAACCGTCAGCACACACAGGACGTCCGTGTCTGTCCATCAGTTCACATATCAGAACGTTGGTTCTTGTAATCCGCACGCTGGCCCTTCCCGTGGACTGTTTGGGTGATTTTGGCCCACGTGGGCTGTCTGCTCAGTACACAAAGGACGTCTGTGGGTGTCCGCCAGCGCACACAAGACGTATGTGGCTGTCCGTCAGCACACACAGGACGTACGTGGCTGTCCGTGTGTGTCCGTGTGTGTCTGTGGGTGTCCGCCAGCACACACAGGATGTTCGTGGCTGTCAGTGGCTGTCCGTCAGCACACACAGGACGTCCATGTGTGTCCGTCAGCACACACAGGACGTCCGTGTGTGTCCGTCAGCACACACAGGACGTCCGTGTGTGTCTGTGTGTGTCTGTCAGAACACGCGGGACGTCCGTGGCTGTCCATCAGTACACATATCAGCACGCTGGTCCTTGAACTCAGCACGCTGGCCCTTCCCGTGGACTGTTTGGGTGATTTTGGCCCACGTGGGCTGTCTGTTCAGTACACACATGACGTCTGTTGGTGTCCGTCACCACACACAGGATGTCCGTGTGTGTCCGTCAGCACACACAGGACGTCCGTGGCTATCCGTTTGTGTCTGTGTGTGTCCGTCAGCACACACAGGACGTCCGTGGCTGTCCATCAGTACACATATCAGCACATTGGTCCTTCGATTCAGCACGCTGACCCTTCCCGTGGACGGTTAGGGTGATTTTGTCCCTTGTGGGCTGTCTGTTGAGTACACACAGGACGTTTGTGGGTGTCCGCTAGCACACACAGGACGTCCGTGGCTGTCTGTGTGTGTCCGTGTGTGTCCCTGTGTTGGTCCTTGGACTCAGCACGTTGGACTGTGCGGGTGATTTTGGCCCACGTGGGCTGTCTGGTCAGTAGACTCAGGACGTCCGTGGGTGTCCACCAGCACACACAGGACGTCCGTGGCTGTCCGTGTGTGTCCGTGTGTGTTCCTCTGTGTCTGTCAGCACACACAGGACGTCCGTGGCTATCCATCAGTACACATATCAGCACGTTGGTCCTTGGACTCAGCACGCTGGCCCTTCCCGTGGACTGTTCGGGTGATTTTGGCCAACGTGGGCTGTCTGTTCAGTACACAGGACGTCCGTGGGTGTCCACCAGCACACACATGACGTCTGTGGCTTTCTGTTGATGTCCGTCAGCACACATAGGACGTCTGTGGCTGTCTATGTGTGTCCGTGTGTGTCTGTGGGTGTCCGCCAGCATACACAGGATGTTCGTGGCTGTCTGTGGCTGTCTGTCAGCACAAACAGGACGTATGTGTGTGTCCGTCAGCACACACAAGATGTCCATGTGTGTCTGTCAGCACACACAGGACGTCTGTGGCTGTCCATCAGTACACATATCAGCACACTGGTCCTTGGACTCAGCACGCTGTCCCTTCCCGTGGATGGTTCGGGTGATTTTGGCCCACGTGGGCTGTATGTTCAGTACACACAGGACGGCCGTGTGTGTGCATCAGCACACACAGGACGTCCATGGCTGTTCGTCAGTACACACAGGACATCCGTGGCTGTCTGTGTGTGTCCGTCAGAACACACATGACGTCTGTGGACTGTCCATCAGTACACATATCAGCACGTTGGTCGTTGGACTCAGCACGCTAACCCTTCCCGTGGACTGTTCGGGTGATTTTGGCCCATGTGGGCTGTCTGTTCAGTACACACATGACGTCCGTGGGTGTCCGTCAGCAGTCAGCACACACAGGACGTCTGTGGGTGTCCGTCAGCACACACAGGACGTCCGTGTGTGTCTGTCAGCACACACAGGACGTCTGGGGCTGTCCGTGTGTGTCCTTGTGTGTCCGTCAGCACACACAGGACGTCTGGGGCTGTCCATCAGTACACATATAAGCACGTGCGTCCTTGGACTCAGCACGCTGACCCTTCCCGTGGACTGTTTGGGTGATTTTGGCCCACGTGGGCTATCTGGTCAGTACACACAGGACGTCTGTGGGTGTCCGCCAGCACACATAGGACGTCTGTGGCTGTCCGTGTGTGTCCGTCTGTGACCGTCAGCACACACAGGACATCCCTGTATGTCCATCAGTTCACATATCAGCACGTTGGTTCTTGGACTCCGCACGCTGGCCCTTCCCGTGGACTGTTTGGGTGATTTTAGCCCACGTGGGCTGTCTGTTCAGTACACACAGGACGTCCTTGGCTGTCCGCCAACGCACACAGGACGTCTGTGGCTGTCCGTGGCTGTCCATCAGCACACACAGGACGTCCGTGGCTGTCCGTGTGTGTCCGTGTGTGTCTGTGGGTGTCCGCCAGCACACACAGGACGTTTGTGGCTGTCAATGGTTGTCCGTCAGCACACACAGGACGTCCATGTGTGTCCGTCAGCACACACAGGACGTCTGTGTGTGTCTGTGTGTGTCCGTCAGCACACACGGGACGTCCGTGGCTGTCCATCAGTACACATATCAGCACGCTGGTCCTTAGACTCAGCACACTGGCCCTTCCCGTGGACTGTTTGGGTGATTTTGGCCCACGTGGGCTGTCTGTTCAGTACACACATGACGTCTGTTGGTGTCTGTCAGCACACACAGGATGTCCGTGTGTGTCCGTCAGCACACAGAGGACGTCCGTGGCTGTCCGTGTGTGTCTGTGTGTGTCCGTCAGCAAACACAGGACGTCCGTGGCTGTCCATCAGTACACATATCAGCACGTTGGTCCTTGGACTCAGCACGCTGGCCCTTCCCGTGGACTGTTTGGGTCATTTTAGCACACGTGGGCTGTCTGTTCAGTACACACAGGACGTCCGTGGGTGTCCGCCAGCACACAAAGGACATTTGTGGCTGTCCGTGACTGTCCGTCAGCACACACTGGACGTCCGTGGCTTTCCGTGTGTGTCCGTGTGTGTCTGTGGGTGTCCGCCAGCATACACAGGACGTTCGTGGCTGTCCGTGGCTGTCTGTCATCACACACAGGACGTCCGTGTGTGTCAGTCAGCACACACAGGACGTCCGTGTGTGTGCGTGTGCGTCCGTCAGCACACACAGGACGTCCGTGGGTGTCCTTCAGCACACACAGGACGTCCGTGGTTGTCCATCAGTCCACATATCAGCATGTGGCCCTTCCCTTACACTGTTCAGGTGATTTTGGACCACGTGGGCTGTCTGTTCAGTACACACAGGACGTCCGTGGGTGTCCGTCAGCACACAGAGGACGTCCGTGGGTGTCTGTCAGCACACATAGGACATCCGTGGCTGTCTGTGTGTGTCCGTGTGTGTCCATCAGCACACACAGGACGTTAGTGGCTGTCCATTAGTACACATATCAGCACGTTGGTCCTTGGGCTCAACACGCTGGCCCTTCCCGGGGACTGTTTGGGTGATTTTGGCCCACGTGGGCTGTCTGTTCAGTACACACAGGACGTCAGTGGGTGTCTCCCAGCACACACAGGACGTCCGGGGCTGTTCGTGGCTGTCTGTCAGCACACATAGGACGTCCGTGACTGTCCGTGTGTGTCCGTGTGTGTCCGTCCGCACACACAGGACGTCCTTGGGTGTCTGTCAGCACACACAGGACATCTGTGTGTGTCCGTCAGCACACACATGACGTCCGTGGCTGTCCATGTGTGTCTGTGTGTGTCCGTCAGCACACACAGGACATCCGTGGCTGTCCATCAGTATACATACCAGCACGTTGGTCCTTGGACTTAGCATGCTGGCCCTTCTCTTGGACTGTTTGGGTGATTTTGGCCCACGTGGGCTGTCTACTCAGTACACAAAGGACGTCCATGGGTGTCCGCCAGCACACACAGGACGTCCGTGGCTGTCCATGGCTGTCCATAAGCACACACAGGACGTCCGTGGCTGTCCGTGTGTGTCCATGTGTGTCCGTGTCTGTTCGTCAGAACACACAGGACGTCCGTGGCTGTCCATCAGTACACATATCAGCACGTTGGTCCTTGGACTCAGCACGTTGACCCGTCCCGTGGACTGTTCGGGTGATTTTGGCCCACTTGGGCTTTTTGTTCAGTACACATAGGACGTCCGTGGGTGTTCGCCAGCACACACAGGACGTCTGTGGCAGTCCGTCAGCACACACAGGACATCCGTGGCTGTCCGTGTGTGTCCGTGTCTGTCCATCAGCACACACAGGACGTCAGTGACTCAGCACTCTTGTAAGACCCGATCCTGGCCGACTAGGCCGCGGTCGATGCCTCACGTCGCTCGGTCGATACCCTGACCGAACCTCTCAAAATTTTCGTCCTTTATTTAAAACATCGCTCATAGGCGAGGGCTAACTCAGATCTTAACTCAAGACTACCATAGTCTTTCCTAGCTTAGATCAATACAACACATACGCAGCGGAATAATATCATCATCCATTGGTCTATAACCAATCTAATACTTGTTCGGTCGAATCACCTCAGCTAATGGTTAGTATACTCACCTACCAGCTAGCTCCAAGGTTGATTGTGAAAACGAACCAAGTCATACAAATCTGAGGTTTCGTTTCCCTAACCATTCTATCTAGATCTATGCAACATTGCTAGATCATACCTTTGCCACATCCACGGAGCTTGTTAGCTCATCGGCCCAGCTACTCTAGCTGAATGAACTCATAGACCAGCTGATCGAGCTGTCACACTCGAACTGAGCTAGAACCGAGCTATGGCCAGCTGCCATATACTGCATCCAGCTCCTTTACACACAAAACAACTCCCTTAGGTACTTAGTCATTCAGCCAACCATCCCCACAGACATAAGTAACCCTTGAGAAGTCTTCAAACAGCTAAGGACATGCATCTGGCCCTTACCGGCTAATGCACTGTCCCACATCATTTTGCCTTATCAACTTATGATACCAAGTCCAGCTCATGGCATAACAACGCCCATCAGATCCTGAGTCAATCAACCAACCACCCCACATGACCCAGAACTGATGAGTCTTCACACGTACCTAACCGGCCATGGAACCATGTCCCAACGAAGCCGATCAGTCCTCCTATTACCACCAGTGCATCCTTTGATCAATCAGATCAGACACCTTGATCCATCACCTATGGATCACGTCATCCATCCTTGCCAAAGATCAGATTACACACGGCCTTCTTTAGATAAACACACCGGCCCCATACTTGTGGTCCATGCCACTTAGTACTGGCCTTACTCGCCTCCACGGCTTGCTGCTGGTTCCAAATGAATTGGACCTTCCACCCCACATGGTTCCTCATGTACTAGGATCCCCATGTGTCTCCTCCATGATTCGGATCATTGATTCACACCATGATCAGAACTAACACACACACCATGATCCACCATGGATCACTATCCAATGAGTGGCCTCTAACTTCCATCCCACATGGATAAGTTAGATCAACTAAGATCCACCCCTTATCTCAGGGTCCTGGATCCTTAGTTTACATCACAACATATGGTCTTCAAGGGGCGTGCCATACTTGGCCTTAACCGCACCACAAGAGACAGGAACATAACCTTGAAAGTAATTATAAAATCAGTTACCTTATACATGATCTGATTAGATCAAGTGCCTTTCCTTATTATGTTCGGCCATGCTCCTCCAGTGTACGCCTCTATCAATCCTTATCACATACCTCCTGTATTGATAAGATCCATTCATGGGTCGCACCCTCCATGAACCCAGTTTCTACACTGCATCCACCTTCAAGGCTATTCATGCCATTGTGAGGGAAGTCCGGCCTTGTAAGACCCGATCCCGGCCGACTAGGCCGCTGTCGATGCCTCACGTCAGTCCATACCCGGACCGAACCTCTAAAAATATTGCCCTTTATTTAAAATATCGCCCATTGGCGAGGGCTTACTCAGATCCTAGCTCAAGACTACCTTAGTCATTCCCTAGCTAGATCCTTTCAACTTATGCACAGCGGAATAGTATCTACTTAACCATTGGTCTATAACCAATATAATACTTGTCTGGTCGAATCACCTCGGCTAATGGTTAGTATATTCAACTACCAGCTAGCTCCAAGGTCAATCCCGAACCCAAATCAAGGCATACAAATCTGAGATTCCATTCCCCTAACCATTCTATCTAGATCTATGCAACATTGCTAGATCATACCTTTGCCACATCCACGGAGCTGGTTAGCTAATCGGCCCAGCTACTCTAGCTGAATGAACTCATAAACCAGCTGATCGAGCTGTCACACTCGAACTGAGCTAGGACCGAGCTATGGCCAGCTGCCATATACTGCGTCCAGCTCCTTTACACAGACAAAACAACTCCCTTAGGTACTTAGTCATTCAGCCAACCATCCCCACAGACATAAGTAACCCTTGAGAAGTCTTCAAACAGCTAAGGACATGCATCTGGCCCTTACCGGATCATGCACTGTCCCACATCCTTTTTGCCTTATCAACTTATGATACCAAGTCCAGCTCATGGACTAACAATGCCCATCAGATCCTGAGTCAATCAACCAACCACCCCACATGACTCAGAACTGATGAGTCTTCATACTTCCTAATCAGTCATGGAACCATGTCCCACTGAACCTGATTAGTGTTGCTCTTACCACCGGTGCATCCTTTGATCAATCAGATCAGACACCTTGATCCATCATCCAAGGATCAGGCCGTCCATACTTGCCCATGATCAGATCACACACGGCCTGCCTTACCAACACCAAGGATGATAACCAGCAATTCCTTATGATCAATATCATAAGTCACAATATGTTCCAGCACACAAACATATGATCAGATATCCTAACACAAGGATCTGACCCCGATATGCCCTCAGGTGCAATTTCGACCGCAAGCAAACCTGCTCCAAAAATCAATTAAAATTCATGACAATTCATGATAAATCATAACTAAGAGAATGGTCCAATCAGATTTCCCATAACCGGCCTCCATCCTATAGATCTCGGCCAAGATCAGCCAAACCGGCCCAAGGGACCATCTCTAAATCAATCCCTAAAAACTCATTAGGATTCATGATAATTCATGATAAATCTTAACTAAGAGAATGGTGAAGTCAGAATTCCAAGAACCGATCTCGATCCTATGGATCTTGACCTAGAACAGCCCCACCGGCCACCTTGACCATCTCGAAATCAATCAGATAAAAATCCCCAAATACCATGATAATTCATGATAATTCACCACTAAGAGGATTCCAAAGTCAGATCCCCATAAATCCATCAGGAAGTAGGAGATCCAGACTTAGCTGCCAAACCAAGGCCATGGAGGGTTCTTCTGAACCGGCCAAGCCATGGTTCAGTGCTACTATGTCTAATCATCAATCTCAATCATAAGAAGAAGAAATAATATGATTAATAATCATAAAACAGAGTAAGGTGTAACTGCAGGACCAGATCAGCCCATAGTGTACCAGACTATGTCCAATGGTCTGCAGTCCCCACCTGTTACCTCATCAGGGGCGTCCATGCTCTTCCTAGCACGCCTTCATCAAACCCTTTTCACATACTTCCAGTATTGATAAGATCTAACCATGGTTCGTGCCCATCACTCCTTCCATGGAATTTCCATGAAACCAGTTTCTATACTGCATCCATCTTCAAGGCTGTTCATGCCTTTGAGAGTGGAGTCAAGCCTTCCCCCTTCTCTCCTAACCAATTGCGTGTGTTCCCAAGACACAGAGGAAGCCTTAGACATGATCATCCATGATCAATCACCATCCAAAGGTCGTGCATCACTTCCCTCTTTGTTCCCCATGAAACTGCTTTCCACACCAATCTCCCTTTGGGTCAAGAGACCAGGAACGGGTCTTACAAGTTTGTATCAGAGCATGCTTGATCCTGTTTAGGACAACGCTCTAAGATGTTGGTTTCCAAACCGCAATTATTTCTGAAAACTATGATGACTATGAAACCTTAGTTGGGGTGAGCCAAGAAAGAGTTTAGGTAAGTTATGGTATCATGCTTGTGAATGTGGGATATCTAAGATGAACCGGCCTAGCCAAGATACATTCTCCAAGGGCAAGATCCTAAAAACAGAAAGGTTGGTCGATCTAGTTATTTTAAAGTAATCGACGGGTTGGAAGGGATGGAAGCAATGCAAAACTTGTTTATGGATTACCTGGACAAGGAAAGTAACATGGACCAGAGAGTGGCTTAGGTTGAAATAAACGTGCAGCACTCTACTGAAGTTAAGTGTAATCCCTTGATGGCCATTCATAATAAGTAAAGCATGTGCAATGTTGAATCTGACTTAAAGGAGACACTACATGACCAGTACACGGGTAGACTCGTGATCAGATGGATCAGCTAGGACTCGGTATAAGTCAAGGTAGGTTTCCTTAGATCTAGTTGGATGGAATGAATCAATTCCAATCTGAATCCGTCTAAGGAAAGAATGAGGAAACTCATGATGTTCGTTCCAATCAATGGAAGAACATGGTCCAAAGTACCATAGTATGATGGGGATTGAGGTATATTAAAATTGCTCTTGTGGATGGTGTGAGCATTCACAAAAGTAAGACGCCTTGGAGAATGGTATGGGACGTTTTCCAAGTGTGTGGTCAAACCGAGATCTTACTCATCTAGGTATCCACTGGAAGTGGAAGTATTGAAGTTATTGGCAATGCCATGAGGGATGTTATGGGACATTCTTTGTGGTGTGGTCATGCACTGAGATAGTTTCCACAAGTGGATTTGTGGTGTGGAAACACACGTACTTTTTGACACAGAGGCTACACATAGTTTTGTGACTCCGGGACTGGTCGGAAAAAGTATGTTCTGTCTGAGTTCTGGGGATAATTCGAGACTAGTGAGGGCGGCCGGTGGGCAAATCATGCACTCATTAGGGCTCATGACTAATATCCCGGTAATGATCCAGGAGAAAAATCTGCCTGTAGATCTGATTGGGCTGCGCCTACAGAATCACGATGTGATCCTAGGCATGGATTGGTTGGGAAAGTATCGGGCCACTCTCGACTGCCACAGAGGATGTGTACGGTTGGAGACTGGACCTCACCCGATCCAGTACCAAAGTCTGAATATGAGTCCGGCTCTGGATAGAGTAGTGGTGTCAGCAATCCGAGCAGAACAGATGCTTAGACGGGGTTGTGAAGCATATTTGACCACAATTACCACTATGGAGCACAGCAGGTCTGATGATCAGAAAGATCTAACTGAGGACCCGTTGGTGTCTGAGTTCCCAGATGTGTTCCGTTCACTACAGGGTGTCCCCCCTGATAGGTCGGATCCATTTACGATTGAACTAGAACCAGGGACAGCTCCGCTGTCCAAGAGTCCGTACCGAATGGCTCCGGCCGAGATGGCCGAGCTAAAGAAGCAATTAGAAGAATTGCTGGACAAGGGGTTCATACGTCCAAGTAGCTCTCCTTGGGGTGCACCAGTCCTCTTTGTGAAAAAGAAGGATGGTAGCATGCATCTGTGTATTGACTATCGAGGGTTGAACAGGGTTCCTGTGAAGAACAAGTACCCGTTGCCCAAAATAGATGAGTTGTTGGATCAACTCAAAGGAGCCAAGTGGTTTTCTAAGATTGATTTGGCCTCAGGGTATCATCAGATCATTATAGAGCCAAATGATATTAGAAAGACAGCATTCCGGACCAGTTTTTGGCAGAAGAGCATTGGGTTTCTCGGCCACATTGTGTCCGGTGAGGGCGTCTTGGTGGATCTAGAGAAGATCAGGGCAATCAAGGATTGGCCTCGACCACGCAGTGCCACAGAAGTCAGAAGCTTCCTAGGGCTCGCAGGTTATTATAGAAAGTTTGTGAAAGGATTCGCAAGCTTGGCTCCGCCTATGACACGGTTGACCGGGAAGGACGTTAAGTTCACATGGTCTGAGGAATGTGGGAAATGTTTTTCCGCGCTTAGGGACATGCTGACTAGCGCACCCATTCTGGTTCTTCCAGAGGCCGACAACCCCTATGTGGTTTATACGGACGCGTCCATAACAGGACTAGGTTGCGTATTAACCCAGCATGGGAAGGTTATCGCCTATGCGTCAAGGCAGTTGAGAAAACATGAGGGAAACTACCCCACCCATGACCTTGAAATTGCTGCGGTAGTATTCGCCTTAAAGATTTGGCGATCATACTTGCATGGTGCCAAGGTTCAGATACTTACGGACCATATGAGTCTTAAGTATATATTCACCCAGCCTGAGTTAAACTTAAGGCAGAGAAGGTGGATGGAGTTTGTAGCTGATTACGATCTGGATATCACCTATCATCCGGGAAAGGCTAATCTGGTCGCAGATGCCTTGAGCCGGAGAAGGACCGACGTATCAGCCGAACGAGAAGCGGACGACCTGGACGGTACGGTTCGTGCCCTATGGTTGAACGCATCGACCAAAGAGTCTGAACCACTCGGATTAAAGGCGGTCAATCAGGCCGACCTGCTTACCCGAATTCGGTTGGCTCAAGGTTAGGACGAGAACCTAAACAAGATTTCTCAGAATGATAGGACGGAGTACCAAACTGCAAAGGATGGTACCATCCTAGTAAACGATCGGATCAGTGTTCCTAATGATAGGAGTCTAAAGGAAGAGATTATGAGGGAGGCTCATAAATCCAGATTCTCGGTTCATCCTGGTGCGACCAAGATGTACCTGAACCTTAAGAAGTTCTATCATTGGATCCGTATGAAGGCCGATGTCACGGAATGGGTGGCCAAGTGTTCCACTTGCCAACTCATCAAAGCTGAACATCAAGTGCCTAGTGGGTTATTACAAAGCTTGCCTATTCCGGAATGGAAATGGGATCACATCACAATGGACTTTGTGACTGGGTTCCCTACCACGAGGAATAAGAAAAATGGGGTTTGGGTTGTGGTTGATCGCCTAACCAAATCAGCATACTTCCTGGCTATCAAAAAGTCGGATGGGGTAGATCAGATTGTACGTAAGTACATTGATGAGATCGTCCAACTACATGGTGTGCCGGCAAGCATAGTTTCAAATAGGGATTCAAGGTTCACATCTTACTTCTGGAAGGCTTTCCAAAATGCTTTAGGAACAAGAGTGAACATGAGTACAGCCTATCACCCACAGACGGATGGACAGTCTGAACGTACGATCCAGACATTGGAAGATATGTTGCGAGCATGTGTTCTAGACTGGGGTGATTCCTGGGAGAAACATCTACCTCTGGTAGAATTTGCTTACAACAATAGCTTCGATAGTAGTATTGGCATGTCGCCATACAAAGCTCTGTATGGGCGTCCATGCAGGACACCCTTATGCTGGAACCAAGTTGGGGAACGCAGCATGATTGGTCCAGAGATTGTCGAAGAGACAACCGAAAAGATCAAGTTCTTGAGGGACAAGATGAGACAGGCACAAGATCGCCAAAAGAACTATGCAGATCGAAGAAGGAAAGATCTAGAGTTCCAAGTAGGTGACTTGGTGTATCTCAAAATGATTACCTTCAAAGGACGAGTCCGGATCTTCGGAAGACAGAAGTTAGATCCAAGATACTTGGGGCCGTTCAAGGTCATTGAAAGAGTTGGGATGGTGGCCTATAAGTTGGACTTGCCGGCCAAGATGGACGCATTCCATAATGTGTTCCACGTCTCCCAACTTCAGAAATGTTTGTCGGACCAAGACATCGCTCTTCCTGCCATTCCAGACGATCTTGGTAAGAACCTAACCTTGGAAACGAGGCCAGTTCGAATCATAGATAGGATGGAAAAAGCAACAAGGAAGAAGACGGTCCAGATGGTCAAGGTCATCTGGGACTGTAATGGTCAGGATATAATCACTTGGGAAACCGAAGCTAGAATGAAAGCAGAGTACCCAGAGTGGTTGGATCAGTTTGTTTCCGAGGAAGCATTCGATTCGGATTCGAGGACGAATCCATCCCAAGGGGGGGGGGAGACTTGTCACGCCCCCAATCCTGAGTAGGATTGTTGGGACGGCCATGGTTCGAGGAAAACGTGCAAGCCAGTCTTAGGACATCAAGGCAAGCGTTCCATGGTCGAGAAAGAAGGTTAAGGACATAAGGAAACTTAGAGTTAACCTTATACAAGCTAAGAGACAGCTAGGACGAGTAAGACGGTAGCTGAACGAAGTGGACGAGTAGCTCAGCCAGCTCAGGAAGCTAGGTTCAGTTCACTCCAGCTCAGTCTCTACTAAGTCAGCTCCACTAGCTGGACTACTAGCTCACTCAGCTGAGGCAGCTGAGAGTCAGCTAATCTAAGCTAGTCGGAACTGTTCGGGCTTTAGGCCGATGGTCCGGGTCCGGGTCAGTGGTGGGCTGTGAGGTCCGGCCATGAGGCCATGGGCTGTTGGGTCTTAGGACAAGGCCATGGGCTAAGTCCAGGAGGCTTGGGG
>NW_022610685.1:0-36198 GCF_000309985.2 Brassica rapa
GAGGGGCCAAGAAGAGGTCTCAAGTGAAGCTGTAGAGAAGTGGCAGCAAGAGGACATGGTGGTGATGTCTTTCTTCATGGGTCGTTGGAGCCGGCGATACTGAGCATACAGCTACTGTGAGACAGCCAAGGAGCTGTGGGACACTTTGAAGAAAGTGTATGGGAACACTTCAAACCTGAGCCGGGTCTTTGAAGTGAAGCAAGCCATCACAACCTAGCACAAGAAGACATGGGAGTTCACCAAGCATTTGGGAAGATTCAGGTCAGGGCATTGTGGTCCGAGCTAGAGATGTGAGGCCAGCCACAACCGATCCAGATCAGCTGAATGAGAGGCGCGAGCAGACAAGGTGTTTGGGTTACTACTCACGCTGAGTCCTGCCTACTCCGGTCCATCCAGCATATGTTGAGGTCGGATAAGCTTCCTGATCTTGAGGATGTATGCTCACAGATTCAGAAAGAGAAGGCTCTATTGGGTTGTTTGGAGCAAAGGAGGGCTCTCATTGGCAAACCAAGCAGCTCAAAGCGGAACAGAATGAAGCTCTCAAGCAAACAAGGCGGTTTCATGGAAGTATGAGGACAAGAGGTTCAATGGGAACTGTGAATCACTGCAAAAAGCATGGGCACAAGAAGAATCAGTGCTGGATTCTCCACCCTCACCTGAAGCGGCTAAGTTCTTGAAAGACAAGGAGGCAAGGGCACACATGACCGAGAGCTCCTCGGGTGCTGCTCATCAAGCAGGGCAAATGAAGGAGATGTGCGTGATGTGGGTGATGGGAAGTCACTTTGGCTTCACAGGAGGGCCAAGCAACAATGACTACATCCGAAGATCAGACATGGACCCCTCATCAAGATGCTCAAAGAAACGGTAACACAAGTAGTATCAACTATGGTTTTCATTTGGTGCATCCCTGATTGAGAACATAACTGATAGTATTGAAAGTGATTCTAGAATGCTAGGATTGAAAATGCATTCATTCATCAACTTAAGGAATGATTAGAAACCGGTTAGGAATCCTTATCAAGCTCACATTGCTAGTAATAAGTCTAAAGCATTGATAGTGACTCTGGTGCATCTCATCAATGATAAGTGACCTAGATTGAGAAGGAGATTGAACCTGCCAATGGAAATGGAATGATTGCTAATGGATAAAATCCCATAAAAGGGATAGGAAAACTTAAGTTGTTTGAAAAAGAATCTAAAGCCTTCTACATGCCTGAGTTTACATCTAATCTATTGTCGGTTAAAGAGGATGTGCTACTGACTTGCAATGCAATGTTATATTCAGTCCTAATGATGTAAAGTTTCAGGATATTAAACAAGCAAGGGGATTGGGAAGGAGTTTACTAAAGGAGACCTTTACTTACTTGAAGATCTTGCTTCTGTTCCTAATCATTGTTTGTTCATTTACATTTGCTTCTGATTCTATCTCTAGTTTAAATAAGAAGCATTAGGCATGCTAGACTAGGTCACCCTCATGTTAAACCGTTGAACTTAATGGTACCAGTGTTATTTATGAGAATAAAGATTGTGAGACTTATAGTCTAAGCAAGCATTGTAAGAATGTGTTTTCCTAAATCTACAACAGTCTCTATGAGAATTGCTTTGATTTGATTCACTCTGATGTGTGGACTGCTCCTTGTATGTCTAGGGATAACTTTAAGTATTTTGTCACATTCATTGATGAAAAATCCAATACACCTGGTTAACCTTAATTCAAACCAAAGATAGGGTACTTGATGCATTTAAGAACTTTCAAGCTTATGTAACTAACCATTATCATGCCAAGATTAAAATTTTTGATCAGATAATGGAGGAGAGTACACAAGCTTGGCGTTCAAACAACATCTAGCTCAGCATGGAGTACCCATCAGACTAGTTGCCCCTATAACCCTCAGCAAAATGGTGTGGCTGAGAGGAAGAACAGAACCTTATGGAAGTAGCAAAGGCCTCTCATGCTTCAAGCAAACGTTTCCCAAAAGGTTTTGGAGTGATGCTGTATCTACTGCATGCTACTTGATCAACAGGACTCCAACCAGGTGTTGGGAGATCATGCTCCATTTGAAGTTCTAAACAAGCACAAGCCGGTTCTTGACTACTTGAGAGTCTTTGGCTGCTTGTGTTATGTGCTGATTCTGGGAGAGCTGCGCAACAAGCTGAAGCTAGGAGCACCAAAGCCATGTTTATTTGATATTCAACAACTCAAAAGGGGTATAGGTGCTATGATCCAGATACAAGGAGGGTCTTGACTTCTAGAGATGTGAAGTTCATTGAATCATCACGGGGATACTATGATGAGAAGAATCAGGAAGACTTGAAGGGATATCACATCAGACAAGGCTGGTGTGCTGCGGATTATCTTGGAGAACCTTGGTATTGAAGGTGTCTCAAAACCAACCAAGTGGAGGGAGCTGTCCGAGAACATCTCCACAACCTATGGGGGATACAGAACAACCCCACCTTCATCATGAGGGGGGAGAAGAAATAGGAGCTCAAGAAAGCTCAGTGAGAGAAGAGGAGAGGATTTGGCGTCACATGATCAAGTGGTGTAGAAACAACACAAGATTGTGGGAGACCGATCAGTACCAATGGAAGAGTCATCAGGTGATGAAACTCAAGAAGAAGTAAGAGAGCCGACTCCTCAACCACAGCCACAACTAAGAAGAAGTACAAGCTGAGGAAGGATCCTTCCTCTTGGGTAAACACGAGAGTGTACTACAATGCCCAAGCTGTGGAGCATCCTTCTCAAGCTGTGTGTTCCTTTGCTCAGTATCCTGAAGCACATTGCGCATTCATGGTAAATCTGGATGAGGGTTATATCCCAAGAAGCTATGAAGAGGCAATACAAGACAAGAGTGGAAGGAATCAGTTGGAGCTGAGGCAGGAGCTATGATAAAGAATATACATGGTATGAGAGTGAGTTGCCAAAAGGGAAGAAGGCTGTGACTAGTAGATGGATCTTCACAATCAATATAAGGCTGATGGTCAGGTTGAGAGGAAGAAGTCAAGACTGGTTGCAAGAGGTTTCACTCAAACATATGGAGAAGATTACATTGAGACCTTTGCACAGTAGCTAAGCTACACACACAATCCGGATTGTATTAAGCTTGGCTGTGAATCTTGGATGGGGCTTATGGCAAATGGATGTGAAGAATGCATTTCTACAAAGAGAGCTTGAGGATGAAGTGTATATGCATCCACCTCCAGGCTTGGAACACTTGGTGAAGAAAGGGAATGTGTTGAGACTAAAGAAAGCTATCTATGGATTGAAGCAATCACCAAGAGCATGGTATAACAAGCTGAGCACTACCCTTAATGGCCGAGGCTTCAAGAAGTCTGAACTAGATCACACTCTCTTCACTCTCACAACTCCCTCAGGTATGATTGCACTCCTTGTGTATGTTGATGATATCATTATCACGGGAAGTGATAAGGAAGGTATCATAGCAACCAAGGAGTTTTCTTAAATCAATGTTTTGAGATTAAAGACTTGGGAGAAATGAAATACTTTCTTGGAATTGAGATATGTAGATCCAAGGAAGGTTTGTTCATGTCCCAAAGGAAGTATACACTTGATCTTTTGAAAGGTGCAGGTGCTTATGGAGGCAAGACAGCAAGAATGCCTATGGAGGATGGCTACAAAGTCCCACGAGAGGGGAGATTGAAGACAGCAAACCTTATCAGGATCCTAAACTCTATAGAAAACTAGTTGGCAAATTGATTTATCTTACCATAACTAGACCTGACATTTGTTTTGCTGTGAATCAGGTGAGTCAACACATGCAAGTGCCTAAGGAGCATCACTGGCGCATGGTAGAGAGGATCTTGATGTATCTCAACGGCTCACCTGATCAAGGAGTATGGATGGGCTGCAATGGAAGCACAGAAGTGGTGGGATACTGTGATGCGGATTGGGCTGGTGATAGAGCAGACAGGAGATCAACCACAGGCTATTGCACGTTCATTGGAGGCAACTTGGTGACTTGGAAGAGTAAGAAGCAGAAGGTGGTGTCTTGCTCAAGTGCAGAAGCTGAGTATAGAGCTATGCTGAAGCTCACCAACGAGTTAGTGTGGATCAAAGGCATCTTGAAGCATTTGGAGATTGATCAAGCCACGCCAATGACCATGCATTGTGACAACCAAGCTGCCATCCACATTTCCTCCAACTCGGTGTTCCATGAGAGAACCAAGCACATTGAAGTTGATTGCCACAAGGTGAGGCAGATGATCATCTTAGGAGTCATCTTGCCATGCTACACAAGGAGTGAGATCAGTTGGCTGATGTGTTCACCAAGGCTGCAAGGCAGAAGACAATGGAGTCCATTCACATCAGTTGGGTGGGCCTCATTGATCTTGGTAAAAGAAGGAGCTGATCCCCTTTGGCTGTGAGGTTTTACTCTTTTTCCCTCACCAAGGTTTTGTCCCAATGGGTTTTCCTTGGTAAGGTTTTTAGAGGAAAATCTCATGGCATCCAAGCTTAGACTCTCACAAAGCTAAGCTTGAGGGGGAGTGTTGAGATGAGGAAGCCATTTATAGAAGAGGAGAGGAGTTAGAGGAGTAAGGGGAGAGGGAACGGACGGCGTGTGTACGGACGGTACGGCCAGTGTACGGCCGGTACGGATCACCTCGACCATGATCACTCTGAATCTACTTAAGGGCACATTATGGGTTGTGCAAAGTTAGGGCATGAAGTGTACTTAGTGGGAGAGTCCGTACATCTGAGGGAACGTGAAGTAGAAGGAAGATGGACGTGTGAAGACTCTGACATATGGAGAAGGTTTGAGAGCGGATCAGACCGTTTGGAGATAAGGTTGAGACGCGCCTTATCCTTCCAGCCTTGGACAGGCTGTAAAGCCGAAAGCATGTGAACACCTTGGTCCGTCCATTTCAAAAGAACTTCTTCCTTTAGTGTTAACTCCACATGCTTAGACTAGTGCCTTATTCTTTACGTGTAAACCCTAGTACCTCTCCTATATAAGTTGTAAACTCATCTCTTAATAAGATTAGACAGTTCTATCCTATTAACCTCTCTACATATTTCGATCATGATTATCCATTAGTCACTAATCCTTTCTCTACTCACCCTAAATCATACTACTCTCTCATATACAACTCAGATTCTCTAAATCTCATAGGATAACTTCTTCTTGCCAACTCCTATGAGATTTATTCAACTTCCTGGTGATTCTCCACCACTTTATGTATCCAAATCAAGCTTCTCTCAAAGAGATTCATCCTGGTTTGATTGGAACGACGATGAAGCTGTGCTATTCCCAAACTGGGAAACTAGAATCACCTGATTTGAATGTGGGATACTTCTTCTTGCGAACTCCTATGAGATTTATTCAACTCCCTGGTGATTCTCCACCATTTTATGTATCCATATCAAGCTTCTCACAAAGTGATTCATCCTGGTTTGATTGGAACGACGATGAAGCTGTCTTATTCCCAAACTGGGAAACTGGAATCACTTGATTTGAAAGTGGGATAACTTTCTTCTTGCCAACTCCTATGAGATTTATTCAACTTCCTGGTGATTCTCCACACACTTTATGTATCCAAATAAAGCTTCTCACAAAGAGATTCATCCTGGTTTGATTGGAACGACGAAGAAGCTGTGCTATTCCCAAACTGGGAAATTGGAATCACCTGATTTGAAAGTGGGATAACTTCTTCTTGCCAACTCCTATGAAATTTATTCAACTTCCTGGTGATTTTCCACCACTTTAGGTATCCAAATCAAGCTTCTCACAAAGTGATTCATCCTGGTTTGATTGGAACGACGATAAAGCTGTCCTATTCCCAAACTGGAAAACTGGAATCACCTGATTTGATAGTGGGATAACTTCTTCTTGCCAACTCCTATGAGATTTATTCAACTTCCTGGTGATTCTCCACCACTTTATGTATCCAAATCAAGCTTCTCACAAAGTGAGTCATCCTGGTTTGATTGGAACGACGATGAAGTTGTCCCATTCCCAAACTGGAAAACTGGAATCACCTGATTTGATAGTGGGATAACTTCTTCTTGCCAACTCCTATGAGTTTTATTCACCTTCCTGGTGATTCTCCACCACTTTATGTATCCAAATCAAGCTTCTCTCAAAGAGATTCATCCTGGTTTGATTGGAACGACGATGAAGCTGTGCTATTCCCAAACTGGGAAACTAGAATCACCTGATTTGAATGTGGGATACTTCTTCTTGAGAACTCCTATGAGATTTATTCAACTCCCTGGTGATTCTCCACCATTTTATGTATCCATATCAAGCTTCTCACAAAGTGATTCATCCTGGTTTGATTGGAACGACGATGAAGCTGTCTTATTCCCAAACTGGGAAACTGGAATCACTTGATTTGAAAGTGGGATAACTTCTTCTTGCCAACTCCTATGAGATTTATTCAACTTCCTGGTGATTCTCCACCACTTTATGTATCCAAATCAAGCTTCTCACAAAGAGATTCATCCTGGTTTGATTGGAACGACGAAGAAGCTGTGCTATTCCCAAACTGGGAAATTGGAATCACCTGATTTGAAAGTGGGATAACTTCTTCTTGCCAACTCCTATGAAATTTATTCAACTTCCTGGTGATTTTCCACCACTTTAGGTATCCAAATCAAGCTTCTCACAAAGTGATTCATCCTGGTTTGATTGGAACGACGATAAAGCTGTCCTATTCCCAAACTGGAAAACTGGAATCACCTGATTTGATAGTGGGATAACTTCTTCTTGCCAACTCCTATGAGATTTATTCAACTTCCTGGTGATTCTCCACCACTTTATGTATCCAAATCAAGCTTCTCACAAAGTGAGTCATCCTGGTTTGATTGGAACGACGATGAAGTTGTCCCATTCCCAAACTGGAAAACTGGAATCACCTGATTTGATAGTGGGATAACTTCTTCTTGCCAACTCCTATGAGTTTTATTCAACTTCCTGGTGATTCTTCACCACTTTATGAATCCAAATCAAGCTTCTCACAAAGTGAGTCATCCTGGTTTGATTGGAACGACGAAGAAGCTGTCTTATTCCAAAACTGGGAAACTGGAATCACCTGATTTGAAAGTGGGATAACTTCTTCTTGCCAACTCCTATGAGATTTATTCAACTTCCTGGTGATTCTCCACCACTTTATGTATCCAAATCAAGCTTCTCACAAAGAGATTCATCCTGGTTTGATTGGAACGACGATGAAGCTGTGCTATTCCCAAACTGGGAAACTAGAATCACCTGATTTGAATGTGGGATAACTTCTTCTTGCCAACTCCTATGAGATTTATTAAACTTCCTGGTGATTTTCCACCACATTATGTATCCATATCAAGCTTCTCACAAAGTGATTCATCCTGGTTTGATTGGAACGACGAAGAAGCTGTCTTATTCCCAAACTGGGAAACTGGAATCACCTGATTTGAAAGTGGGATAACTTCTTCTTCCCAACTCCTATGAGATTTATTTAACTTCCTGGTAATTCTCCACCACTTTAGGTATCCAAATCAAGCTTCTCACAAAGTGATTCATCCTGGTTTGATTGGAACGACGATGAATCTGTGCTATTCCCAAACTGGGAAACTGGAATCACCTGATTTGAAAGTGAGATAACTTCTTCTTGCCAACTCCTATGAGATTTATTCAACTTCCTGGTGATTATCCACCACTTTATGTATCCAAATTTAGCTTTTCACAAAGAGATTCATCCTGGTTTGATTGGAACGACGAAGAAGCTGTGCTATTCCCAAACTGGGAAACTGGAATCACCTGATTTGAAAGTGGGATAACTTCTTCTTGCCAACTCCTATGAAATTTATTCAACTTCCTGGTGATTATCCACCACTTTATGTATCCATATTATGACTTTAGAGAATATGAAAGGTATTGAGAAGTCTAAGAGAGATTTAAGAGAGATTAGAGTGTTTAAGAGAAAGTGTATGAGATTATCATGATGAACTAGAGAGAGAGACTCATAAACTCGTGTGTTACTTTCATTAATCACCAAGAGTTACAATATATAGCTAAGGAAAGACTAGGGTTTCAGCTTAAGAGATAAGGTAAAGCATGTGTAGTCAAAGCTAAAGGGAGCGGATGGTTTGAACTAGCCAATGGAATGCTTCACACACTTTCAGCATATTCCAAGATGCTGATCACTTTACAGCTATGCCAGCCTGTCTTCTCCGCGTCTCCTTTCTTCCTTTCAACGGTCACAAGGCTTCTTAACACTCACGGTAACTCTCCAAAGTAACTTGGGTAAGGATGGTAAGTTTTGGTTGATGATGAAGTCGACCCGGGAAGGTACTTCCTGTACGGCCAGTACGGTCAGTACGGATTGTACGGACTGGTCGACTTCATACCTCATCCTTTCCTTAACCCATCCTTCTCCTAATGCCTCCTTATACCCCAATCACTTCCTTTGCTTATACTCAACTCATTTCAACACTCCCCCTCAAGCTTGAATTCTAGAATCCATTCAAGCTTGGAACAGCCATGAGATCTTCCTCATTAAAAACCTCACCAAGGAAAACCCATTGGGACAAAACCTTGATGAGGGAAAAAGAGTAAAGACCTCATGGCAGAGGGGATCAGCTCCTTGGTGAAAGATCTATGAGCCCCAATCTGATGTGAATGGACTCCATAGTCTTTTGTCTTGCAGCCTTGGTGAACACATCCGCAAGTTGATCCTCACTCCTTGTATAGCATGGCAATATCACTCCCAAGGCAATCATCTGCCTCACCTTGTGACAATCAACTTCAATGTGCTTGGTTCTCTCATGGAAGACTGAGTTGGTTGCAATGTGTATAGCCGCTTGATTATCACAATGCATAGTCATTGGGGCTGCTTGCTCTATCTCCACATGCTTCAAGATCCCTTTGATCCATACCAACTCATTGGTAAGCTTCAGCATTGCTCTATACTCAGCTTCAGCACTTGAACAAGACACCACCTTCTGCTTCTTGCTCTTCCAAGTCACCAAGTTGCCTCCAATGAATGTACAGTAGCCGGTGGTTGATCTTCTGTCTGCTCTATCTCCAGCCCAATCCGCATCACAATATCCCACTACTTCAGTACTCTTGTTGCATCCCATCCAAACTCCAAGGCTTGATGTCCCGTTCAGATACAAGAGCAGTCTCTCCACCATGCGCCAGTGATGATCCTTTGGGACTTGCATATGCTGGCTCACTTGGTTCACAGCAAAGCAAATGTCTGGTCTTGTGATGGTGAGGTAGATGAGCTTCCCTACCAGCTTCCTGTATAGCTTTGGATCATGAAAGACCTTGCTATCTTCAATCTCCCCCTCACGTGGAATCTTGTATCCATCTTCAAGAGGCATCTTTGCTGTCTTATCTCCTTGTATACCTGCATCTTTCAAAAGATCAAGTGTATACTTCCTTTGGGAAATGAACAATCCTTCCTTAGATCTACACAACTCAATTCCAAGGAAGTATTTCATTTCTCCTAAGTCTTTGATTTCAAACACAGATTTCAAAAACTCCTTGGTGGCTTTTATACCAGCCTTATCACTACCTGTTATGATAATGTCATCCACATATACAAGTAGACAGATGATACCTGAGGGTGTAGTGAGAGTGAAGAGAGTGTGATCCAATTCAGACTTCTTGAACCCACGCCCATTTAAGGTAGTGCTCAGTTTGTTATACCATGCTCTAGGAGATTGCTTCAACCCATAGATAGCCTTCTTGAGTCTCAATACATTTCCAGGTTTCACAAGGTGCTCTAGACCCGGTGGAGGATGCATATACACTTCATCCTCTAGCTCTCCTTGAAGAAAGGCATTCTTCACATCCATCTGCCACAGCTCCCACTCAAGATTCACAGCAAGAGATAGTACAATTCTTATGGTATGGAGTTTGGCAACAGGAGCAAAGGTATCAATGTAGTCTTCCCCATATGTTTGAGTGTATCCTCTAGCCACCAATCTTGTCTTCTTCCTCTCAATAGTTCCATCAGGTAGATACTTGATAGTGAATATCCACTTGCTTGTTACTGCCTTCTTCCCTCTTGGCAGCTCACTCTCAAACCAAGTGTCATTCTTTATCATAGCATTTGCTTCATCACCCACTGATTCTTTCCAATCTTCATGTAACATTGCTTCCTCATATGATCTTGGTACACTGCTCTCATCTAAACTTGTAATGAATGCACAATGTTCCTTTGGGTAACTCGCAAATGAGCACACAGCCTGAGAGGGATGCTTCACAGCCTGAGCATTGTAGTACACTCTCGTGTTTACCCAGTTGGAAGCATCTCTCTTTAGCCGTGTGCTTCTCCTTAATGGGGCTTGTTCCACTTCCACCACCGTAGGCTGGACCACCGTAGGCTGAACTGCTTCTCTTTCTACTTCATTTGGTTCCACATGATCTTCTTGTATGGATTCTTCCTCTCTTTGTATCACACCTTGACCATGACTATCTGAGTCTTGATCCTCATGATCTTCAGGCTCAGCCTCATTTCCCCCCTCATGATCATGGTGTGATGGTTCTTCAGCTTCATTCTCCTTTGATGGTTGCTGATCCTGGGACATGTTGATTCCAAGTCCTTCCAGTACACGCCTAAGACTTGTAGCTCGATCAGATGGTTGAGACAAATCTTCAAGATCCTCCCACTTTCTATCTCCATAAAAGCTCTTATCCTCCAAGAACTTCACATCTCTAGACACAAGAACTCTCCTGGCTTCTGAATCATAGCATTTGTATCCCTTTTGTGACGTTGAGTAACCAATGAACATGGCTCTTGTGCTCTTTGCTTCTAGCTTATTCCTTAGCTCCCCGGGTACAAGTACAAAGCACACACACCCAAAGACTCTTAAGTGATCCAGCACAGGCTTGCTACTGTTTAGAACTTCATAAGGAGCTTGATCTTCCAGGATCTTGGTTGGTATCCTATTGATTAGAGAACAAGCCGAGATCACAGCATCACTCCAGAATCTCTTAGGCACACTCGTATGAAACATCATAGACCTTGCCACCTCCATTAGGTGTCTATTCTTTCTCTCAGCTACACCGTTCTGTTGAGGAGTGTATGGACAACTTGTCTGATGTAGAATCCCATGTTGAGCTAGGTGACTCTGAATGCATTGCCAGTATATTCTCCACCATTATCAGACCTGAAAATCTTAATCTTGGCATTATACTGGTTAGATACATAAGATTGGAAGTTTTTAAATGCATCAAAACCTATCCTTTGTTTTAATGAGTGTTATCCAGGTGTATTTAGATTTCTCATCTATAAATGTGACAAAGTACTTGTAATTATCTCTAGATAAGCAGGGAGCAGTCCATACATCAGAGTGAACAAGATCAAAACACTTATCATAGATAGTAGTAGATCTTTTAAAAACAGTCTTACAATGTTTTCCCAAAATACAAGCCTCACAATCATTATTTTTAAACATGACACCTGGAAACATTAAGCTTAAGGCTCTAACATGTGGATGTCCTAGCCTAGAATGCCATAATGCACCTTTACTTAAAACAGAACTCAGCAAACAACTAGAAATGGGGTTAATGTCTTCAAGTACATAAAGATCCCCCTTGGTTACTCCTTGTCCGATCAACTTATTGCTCTCAATATCCTGAAATGTCACATTGTTAGGACTAAAGATAACATTGCATTGTAGATCATTGGTACATCTTTTAACAGATAAGAGATTAGAGGTAAAATCAGGCATGTAAAATGCTTTAGAGTTCTTATCAAATAGCTTTAGGTCTCCTACACCTTTAATGGGAATTCTATCTCCATTTGCAATCATTACATGTCCATGAGCAGGTTCTATGTTTTTGATCAAGCTATCATCACTAATCATGTGATGAGATGCACCAGAGTCAACAATCAATGGTTTTATGCCTCTAGCAAGATGAGTTCTAGGTGATTCATTTCTCAGTTTTAATTTCTCAATGATATCTATCAACCTATTCTCATTCCTAGGCATCATGTGAGCAGTATAAGAGTAACCAAGAGTGTTTCCGAATGTACCAGACTCCTTAAGAGCTTTGATGAGGGCATCAATGTCAGATTTGCGGATCACTTCATGCTCCAAACTCTTTGCGGCCGTGTAGTGAGTTGCCATTGCCTTGCCTGCGCTTTCACCCACTTGTGCACTTGAGCCTGCTCCTGATGGACCGGCTTCACTTGCTTCAGTAGACAGGTTAGCTCTGGCTTCTCGATCCTTGTTGAACTTGGCCGGCTTGAGATGGGGATGAAGGATCCAGCACTGGCTCCTCTTGTGTCCCGGCTTCTTGCAGTGATCACAGTTGCCTCCAAACCTCCTCTCATCACCATACTTCCTCTCATCAGTTTTGTATGCTGCACGGTTAGCTTGCGCTCCTTCCTCAGCCTTGTTGGCTAGAGCTACGTCTCCCTTGCTTCCGAAGAGACCAAGAGACCCTTCATCCTTCTGAAGCTGTGCACACACTTCCTCCATGGATGGAAGACTTGGCATCCTCAGCATGTGTTTGATCACATCATTGAACGGAGGATCCAACGTCAACAGCAACCCAAACACCTGATCCTGTTCCCTCCTCTCCATGAGTAGCTCCTGATCAGCCGTGCTTGGCCTCAATGATTCAAGCTCAGACCACAAGGATCTATACTTGCCCAAATGCTTGGTGAACTCCTCTCCATCTTGTACCAGTGTGTTGATAGCTTTCTTGATCTCATACACACGGTTCAGATTGGTAACGTTCCCAAAAGTCTTTTGGAGTACCTCCCACAGGTGTTTTGGAGTCTCACAGTAGCTGTAGGCTTCCAAGAGATGTTCTTCAAGTGATCCTTGCAGCACAGATAGCACCATCAAGTCATCTTGAATCCACTTCTTTCCATCAGCAACCGCGAGCTCTCTTCCACCTTCTTCCTCACTGGCCACTGGTGCTGGAGCTTCATCTGTGATGTGACCCCATAACCCTAGCCTCCCAATGGCTGTCTTCACAAGCCTAGACCACAACAGGTAGTTTCCCCCACCCTTGAGTGAAATCGGAACCGTAATGACCTTGTTTCCTCCCATCTTGATTTGCTTGAACTTGGTTTAGAATCTAACAAGAAAGAACTTTTATCTGAAGCTGAAGAACACAAGATCTCAATACCACAGCCAACCTGGCTCTGATACCATATGACTTTAGAGAATATGAAAGGTATTGAGAAGTCTAAGAGAGATTTAAGAGAGATTAGAGTGTTTAAGAGAAAGTGTATGAGATTATCATGATGAACTAGAGAGAGAGACTCATAAACTCGTGTGTTACTTTCATTAATCACCAAGAGTTACAATATATAGCTAAGGAAAGACTAGGGTTTCAGCTTAAGAGATAAGGTAAAGCATGTGTAGTCAAAGCTAAAGGGAGCGGATGGTTTGAACTAGCCAATGGAATGCTTCACACACTTTCAGCATATTCCAAGATGCTGATCACTTTACAGCTATGCCAGCCTGTCTTCTCCGCGTCTCCTTTCTTCCTTTCAACGGTCACAAGGCTTCTTAACACTCACTGTAACTCTCCAAAGTAACTTGGGTAAGGATGGTAAGTTTTGCTTGATGATGAAGTCGACCCGGGAAGGTACGGCCTGTACGGCCAGTACGGTCAGTACGGATTGTACGGACTGGTCGACTTCATACCTCATCCTTTCCTTAACCCATCCTTCTCCTAATGCCTCCTTATACCCCAATCACTTCCCTTGCTTATACTCAACTCATTTCAACACATATCAAGATTCTCACAAAGTGATTCATCCTGGTTTGATTGGAACGACGAAGAAGCTGTCTTATTCCCAAACTGGGAAACTGGAATCACCTGATTTGAAAATGGTATAACTTCTTCTTCCCAACTCCTATGAGATTTATTCAACTTCCTGGTGATTCTCCACCACTTTATGTATCCAAATCAAGCTTCTCACAAAGTGAGTCATCCTGGTTTGATTGGAACGACGAAGAAGCTGTCTTATTCCCAAACTGGGAAACTGGAATCACCTGATTTGAAAGTGGGATAACTTCTTCTTGCCAACTCCTATGAGAATTATTCAACTTCCTGGTGATTCTCCACCACTTTATGTATCCAAATCAAGCTTCTCTCAAAGAGATTCATCCTAGTTTGATTGGAACGACGATGAAGCTGTGCTATTCCCAAACTGGGAAACTAGAATCACCTGATTTGAATGTGGGATAACTTCTTCTTGCCAACTCCTATGAGATTTATTCAACTCCCTGGTGATTCTCCACCATTTTATGTATCCATATCAAGCTTCTCACAAAGTGATTCATCCTGGTTTGATTGGAACGACGATGAAGCTGTCTTATTCCCAAACTGGGAAACTGGAATCACCTGATTTGAAAGTGGGATAACTTCTTCTTGCCAACTCCTATGAGATTTATTCAACTTCCTGGTGATTCTCCACCACTTTAGGTATCCAAATCAAGCTTCTCACAAAGTGATTCATCCTGGTTTGATTGGAACGACGATGAAGCTGTCCTATTCCCAAACTGGAAAACTGGAATCACCTGATTTGATAGTGGGATAACTTCTTCTTGCCAACTCCTATGAGATTTATTCAACTTCCTGGTGATTCTCCACCACTTTATGTATCCAAATCAAGCTTCTCACAAAGTGAGTCATCCTGGTTTGATTGGAACGACGAAGAAGCTGTCTTATTCCCAAACTGGGAAACTGGAATCACCTGATTTGAAAGTGGGATAACTTCTTCTTGCCAACTCCTATGAGATTTATTCAACTTCCTGGTGATTCTCCACCACTTTATTTTACACTTTTGTGTATTAGAGCATGATACAAATAATCAGAGATAATCAGATGAAAAGATTCAAGAGATTAAGAGATTTTAGTGAGAGAATAAAGAGAGAGACTCAAAACTCCATTAATTATTAAAGATGAGGTTTACAACATATTTATGTGTGTGAGACAATACATTTCGAAATCAGAGAGATAAGAAAGAGTTTCAGAGCATGTGTAGTCAAAGAGAGCCATCCAAAAGCATCCAATGGGAGTCTTCACATGCTTGATCCCTTTGGCATCTTTTACTAGATGCTGTCTACTTTACAGCATGTCTCCAGCCTCTCTAGCTTGAGGAAACCCTATCCAGACTGCTCCTTCCTTATCCAAGAGCTTCTGGTCGTGGGTAAACTCTCCAAAGTGAAGCAAGATCACTTTCCAAGCTTTAACTGAGTTACCACAGTAAAACTAAAGTTACTGTGGTAAAACTCCAAAGTTACTGTATGCCTCAATCCTCTTTCTCTATCAATGTCTCCTCTCTTTATTACCTCATCTCAACACTCCCCCTTAAGCTTGACCATGTGGAACAAGTCAAGCTTGGAAACCATGAAGACCTCCCTCATTAAAAACCTCACCAAAGAAAACCCATTGGGATAAAACTTTGATGAGGGAAAAAGAGTGGAGACTCCATGGTTAAGGGGCTCAGCTCCTGGGAGTAAGATCAATGATGTTAAGATGAGAGCCTTATGGTATGAAGAGGAGACCTTAGGAAGTGTAGAAGCATTAGAGAGGAAGATGGAAGCATCATGTACGGACTGTACGGATAGGGCAAAGGGTACGGACGATCAGGCCGTACCATCATGCGCAGTTAAGAAGTTACTCAGCTCAGGTAAAGAGTAAACTAGCTAGAGTTACTTTACCTTAAGGCTGAGCTTGATCCGAACGTTGAGAGGATAAGGAGGAGCGCGTCTGACAGTCTGGCAAGAGCTAGAAAGGTAAAGGCGTATTCAAAGATGCCTTACACATGTGGAGACTCTCATTGGAAGGATTCAAATGCGCCCTTAGCTGTATCTTGACTTCACATGCTTTCTCCTTTATGCAATCGAAACCCTAGTGTCTTAAGCTTCATATATAAGTGTAAACACTCTCATTAATAAGATCAAGCAAGTTATGAGTCTCTCTTAGTCTCTCTCAAGTTCTTACTTTTGACTCTTAATCTCATTTTATACTTTAATCTTCTCTAAATCTCTTCTAATCTTTCCTAAATACTCAGATCACTCTAAACATCACTAAAAGTGATATGGTATCAGAGCCAGGTTAGTGAGAGCCTGAGGTCGTGTGAGATTCTTTGAAGCCTCAAGGTTGAAGCTTTGAAGAAACTCTGGTGTGTTCTTGTGTGTTTGAGAGTTTCTGGGTACTTTTCAAGTTCAAGACTGGTTGTGGTGTGTCATCTGAAGCTGTGTAGGTTGAAGATCGAGACGGTGAAGGTTTCTACAAGTCATTCAACTCAAGATAAAGTTTCTGAAGCTTAGAGGGTTCATCATTCAACATGGAGAGTGGGATGAACATGAACATGAAGGTAGCTGTGTGTTTCAAGGGAACCAACTACTTGGTGTGGTCTCGGATGGTGAGAACCACGGTGGGAAGCAAGGGGTTGTGGAAGCACATCACCCCCGGAGAAGCTCCAAAACTCATCACTCAAGGAGAGGATGATGGTGAGGCCGCAAGCAAGGCGGAAGAGAAGTGGCATCAAGAGGACATGCTGGTGATGTCTGTGCTTCATGCGTCACTTGAGCCGGCTATTCTGGATGCATACAGCTACTGTGAGTCTGCTAAGGAGCTGTGGGATACTTTGAAGAAGGTGTATGGCAACACGTCAAACCTAAGCCGAGTGTTTGAAGTGAAGCAAGCCATCAACAACCTTGTACAAGAAGACATGGAGTTCACCAAGCATCTAGGGAGATTCAGGAGTCTCTGGTCCGAGATGGAGATGCTTAGGCCAAGCACAACGGATGCTGATGAGCTTAACAAGAGGAGAGAGCAAGACAAGGTCTTTGGGCTACTCCTCACGCTGAACCCGGCTTACAACGGTCTCATCCAGCACCTGCTTAGAGAAGACACTCTACCTGATCTTGAGGATGTGTGTGCGCGGATTCAGAAGGAGCAAGGCTCCATTGGGTTGTTTGCAAAGAAAGGAGACCTTTCCCTTGCAAGCCAAGCAACTCAAGAGGAAGGTAGTGAAGCTCCACAAGCAAACAAGGCTGCGGCTGCGCATGGGAAGTTTGAGGAGAGGAGGTTCAATGGGAGTTGTGATCACTGCAAGAAGCATGGCCACAAGAAGAGCCAATGCTGGATACTCCATCCTCACCTCAAGCCGGCTAAGTTCATGAAGGACCGTGAGGCAAGGGCTAATGTCTCGGATGGTACAAGTGGAGCTGGTACAAGCAAAGGAAAGGAGATAGATGGGCGTGAGGCAGGTGATGGAAAGTCTCTTGTAGCCTACACTGGAGCATCAAGCAACCGTGGGAACAATGATCAAGAGTATCTAAGGAGATCCGACCTTGATGCTCTCATTAAGATGTTCAAGGAGAATGGTAACATCTTTGGGTATTCTTTTGGTGCTAGGGTGGTAGAGAACTATGAGAATCTAACTAGAACTGATAGGATGCATGAGAGCTTGATAGAAATGGTAAATCAATCTAGGATTGCAAACTTTGCTAGAAATGATCATGCATTCAAACCATCTAGTATCCTTGCGCATATTGCTAGTTCTCATGACATTAAGCCATTAGTGATTGATTCAGGTGCATCTCATCATATGATAAGTGACACTAGCTTAATTAAAAACATTGTGCCAATGAATGGAAATGTACTGATTGCTAATGGAGATAAGATTCCTATTAGAGGAATAGGAAGTCTTAAACTATTTGATAAGGAAACTAAAGCTTTTTATATGCCTGAATTTACATCAAACTTGTTATCTGTTAAGAAATGTGCTACTGATTTGCAATGCAATGTTATATTCAGTCCTAATGATGTGAAGTTTCAGGATATTAAAAGCAGCAAGATGATTGGAAAGGGAGTGACTAAAGGAGAGCTATATTTACTTGAAGATCTCACTCCTGTTTCTAGATATAGCTGCTCGTTTACTTCTGTTTCTAGTTCTGGTTTAAGTAAAAATGCATTGTGGCATGCTAGATTAGGACACCCTCATAATAAGGCTTTAAAACTGATGTTGCCAGGTGTTTCCTTTGAGAATAATGATTGTGAAGCTTGCATTTTAGGCAAGCATTGTAGAACTGTCTTTACCAAGTCTACTACTGTTTATGAAAAGTGTTTTGATCTTATTCATTCTGATGTTTGGACTGCACCTTGCCTATCTAGAGAAAACCATAAGTATTATGTAACTTTCATTGATGAAAAATCCAAATACACCTGGTTAACCTTAATTCCAACCAAAGATAGGGTACTTGATGCATTTAAAAATTTTCAATCCTATGTGACTAACCATTACAATGCCAAGATAAAGATTTTCAGGTCAGATAATGGAGGAGAGTACACGGGACAAGCATTCAAGCTACACCTAGCTCAGCATGGAATCTTCATCAGACAAGCTGTCCCTATACACCACAACAGAATGGTGTGGCTGAGAGGAAGAACAGGCATTTGATGGAAGTAGCCAGGTCCATGATGTTTCAATCCAATGTGCCTAAGAAGTTTTGGAGTGATGCTGTTGCTACGGCGTGTTATCTCATCAACAGGACACCAACTCTGATCCTTCAAGGACAATCACCATTTGAGGTACTGAATCAGTACAAGCCTTCTCTCGAGCATATGAAGGTCTTTGGGTGTTTGTGTTTTGTGATGGTGCCTGGAGAGATAAGAAACAAGCTAGAAGCTAAGAGTTCAAAGGCAATGTTCATTGGATACTCATCAAGTCAGAAAGGATACAAGTGCTATGATCCTAACACAAGGAGAGTGTTAGTATCTAGAGAAGTGAAGTTTGTTGAAGAGAAAGGATATTATGAGGAACAGATTCAAGAAGACTTGAAGGATCTTACCTCTGATAGAGCTGAAACCTTGAGGATTATCCTAGAAGGCCTTGGAATCAACATGAATCAAGGACATCAAGGGGGGAGAAGCACTACCCCAGTCCCGGATCATCAGACTTCCAACCTTGAGCATGAGGGGGGGAATGAAACAAGAACTCCAAACCGTGAAGAAACAAGTAGAGAAGAGAGTTCTGGCTCTCATGATCAAGCTGTGGAATCAAATGATCAAGAAGAAGGAGCTGAAGAGAGTCAGCTAAGGGAAGAAGGAGCTGAAGCAAGTCAGCTAGGAGAAGAAAGATCTGAAACAAGTGTGCTGCCACAAGAAGAAGAACAAGAGATGGCGCAAGAAGGGCCAGTATTGAGAAGAAGTACAAGGCTGAGAAAGGATCCTTCCAGTTGGGTAAACACAAGAGTGTACTACAATGCCCAAGCTGTGAAGCATCCTACTCAGGCCGTGTGTTCTTTTGCTCAATATCCAGAAGCACATTGCGCATTCATGGTAAACTTGGATGAGAATCACATTCCAAGAAGCTATGAAGAGGCAATGGAGGATAAGGAATGGAAGGAATCAGTAGGAGCTGAGGCAGGAGCTATGATAAAGAATGATACATGGTATGAGAGTGAACTACCAAAAGGGAAGAAAGCTGTGTCTAGTAGATGGATCTTTACAATCAAGTACAAGGCTGATGGGTCGATTGAGAGGAAGAAGACTAGACTAGTAGCTAGAGGGTTCACTCAGACATATGGAGAGGATTACATTGAAACATTTGCACCAGTGGCCAAGCTACACACCATTAGGATTGTTTTAAGCTTGGCTGTGAACCTTGGATGGGGATTGTGGCAAATGGATGTAAAGAATGCATTTCTACAAGGAGAACTTGAGGATGAAGTCTATATGTATCCTCCATCAGGCCTGGAACATCTAGTGAAGAGAGGGAATGTACTGAGGCTAAAGAAAGCTATTTATGGGTTGAAGCAATCACCAAGAGCTTGGTATAACAAGTTGAGCACAACTTTGAACGGCCGAGGCTTCAAGAAGTCAGAGTTGGATCACACTCTTTTTACACTCACGACACCCTCAGGTATGGTTGCTCTCCTTGTGTATGTGGATGATATCATTATCACAGGAAGTGATAAGGAAGGTATCAAAGCAACCAAGGAGTTTCTAAAGACTATGTTTGAAATCAAAGACTTGGGAGAAATGAAATACTTCCTTGGAATTGAGATTTGTAGATCCAAGGAAGGTTTGTTCATGTCCCAAAGAAAGTATACACTTGATCTTTTGAAAGATGCAGGTGCTTATGGAGGCAAGACAGCAAGGATGCCAATGGAGGATGGCTACAAAGTACCAAGAGAGGGGGAGATTGAAGACAGCAAGCCATTTCATGATCCTAAACTCTATAGAAAACTTGTTGGCAAATTGATTTATCTTACCATCACAAGACCTGATATATGCTTTGCTGTGAATCAGGTGAGTCAACACATGCAGCTTCCCAAGGAACATCATTGGCGTATGGTGGAGAGGCTGCTGATGTATCTAAATGGCTCGCCGGATCAAGGGGTTTGGATGGGATGCAATGGAAGCTCAGAAGTGGTGGGCTATTGTGATGCTGATTGGGCAGGAGATAGAGCTGACAGAAGATCAACCACCGGCTATTGCACATTCATTGGAGGCAACTTGGTGACTTGGAAGAGCAAGAAGCAGAAGGTGGTGTCATGTTCAAGTGCTGAAGCTGAGTATAGAGCCATGCTGAAGCTCACAAACGAGTTGGTGTGGATCAAAGGCATCTTGAAGCACTGAGATTGATCAAGCCACTCCAATGACAATGCATTGTGACAATCAAGCTGCCATTCACATTGCATCCAACTCGGTGTTTCATGAGAGAACCAAGCACATTGAGGTTGATTGCCACAAGGTGAGACAGATGATTGTGCTTGGAGTGATCTTACCTTGCTATACGAGAAGTGAAGATCAGTTGGCTGATGTGTTCACCAAGGCTGCAAGACAAAAGACTATGGAGTCCATTCACATTAGATTGGGACTCATAGATCTTGAGAAGAGAAGGAGCTGATCCCCTTAGCTGTGAGATCTTTACTCTTTTTCCCTCATTAAGGTTTTATCCCAATGGGTTTTCCTTAGTGAGGTTTTTAATGAGGAAGATCTCATGGCTGTCCAAGCTTAGACTTTCACAAAGCTAAGCTTGAGGGGGAGTGTTAAGATGAGAGCCTTATGGTATGAAGAGGAGACCTTAGGAAGTGTAGAAGCATTAGAGAGGAAGATGGAAGCATCATGTACGGACTGTACGGATAGGGCAAAGGGTACGGACGATCAGGCCGTACCATCATGCGCAGTTAAGAAGTTACTCAGCTCAGGTAAAGAGTAAACTAGCTAGAGTTACTTTACCTTAAGGCTGAGCTTGATCCGAACGTTGAGAGGATAAGGAGGAGCGCGTCTGACAGTCTGGCAAGAGCTGGAAAGGTAAAGGCATATTCAAAGATGCCTTACACATGTGGAGACTCTCATTGGAAGGATTCAAATGCGCCCTTAGCTGTATCTTGACTTCACATGCTTTCTCCTTTATGCAATCGAAACCCTAGTGTCTTAAGCTTCATATATAAGTGTAAACACTCTCATTAATAAGATCAAGCAAGTTATGAGTCTCTCTTAGTCTCTCTGAAGTTCTTACTTTAGACTCTTAATCTCATTTTATACTTTAATCTTCTCTAAATCTCTTCTAATCTTTCTTAAATACTCAGATCACTCTAAACATCACTAAAAGTGATAAATGAGTCCAAGCCTGGATAGTATGGACTCCATTGTCTTCAATCTCGCTGCCTTGGTAAACACATCTGCAAGCTGATCTTCACTTCTTGTATAACATGGCAGAATCACTCCTAGGATAATCATCTGCCTCACCTTATGACAATCCACCTCTCTGTGCTTTGTTCTCTCATGAAACACTGAGTTGGAGGCAATGTGGATAGCTGCTTGATTGTCACAATGCATAGTCATAGGAGTACTCTGCTCAATCTCCAAATGCTTCAAGATCCCCTTGATCCACACCAACTCGTTTGTCAGCTTCAACATGGCTCTATACTCAGCTTCAGCACTTGAACAAGAGATAACCTTCTGCTTCTTACTCTTCCAAGTAACCAAGTTCCCTCCAATGAATGTACAATACCCAGTAGTTGATCTCCTGTCCACTCTATCTCCTGCCCAATCAGCATCACAATACCCAACCACTTCTGTACTGCCATTACAACCCATCCAAACTCCTTGTCCAGCCGTTCCACTCAGATACCTTAGTATCCTATCAACCATCTTCCAGTGATGGACCTTTGGCGCTTGCATATGTTGACTCACTTGATTCACAGCAAAGCATATATCTGGCCTGGTAATAGTCAAGTAGATCAGCTTGCCAACCATCTTCCTATACAGCTTAGCATCCTCAAACAACTTGTTCTCTTCAACCTCCCCCTCACGTAAGACCTTATACCCCTCTTCAAGAGGTGTCTTGGCTACCTTTCCTCCAAGTACATCAGTCTCTTCAGCATATCCATTGTATACTTCCTTTGACACATAAACAAACCCTCCTTGGATCTGCATATCTCAATCCCCAAGAAATACTTCATCTCTCCCAAGTCTTTGATATCAAACACAGACTTGAGGAACTCTTTAGTGGCTTTAATCCCAGCCTTATCACTCCCTGTGATAATCAAATCATCCACATATACCAGTATCACAATGATCCCTGATGGAGTAACCAAAGTGAAGAGTGTATGATCTAGTTCAGACTTCCTGAATCCTCTCCCATTGAGAGTTGTACTCAGCTTCCTGTACCAAGCTCTAGGAGACTGCTTAAGCCCATATATTGCCTTCTTCAATCTCAAAACATTTCCTGGTTTTACTAGATGCTCAAGACCAGGAGGAGGAAGCATGTATACCTCATCCTCTAGCTCACCTTGTAAGAAAGCATTCTTCACATCCATTTGCCACAAATCCCACTCCAAGTTTGTTGCAATGGACAACACAATCTGAACTGTGTGCAGCTTAGCTACTGGTGCAAAGGTATCAATGTAATCCTCTCCATAGGTCTGTGTAAATCCTCTTGCAACCAATCTGGTCTTCTTCCTATCAATCTGTCCATTTGCTAGATACTTGATTGTGAAGATCCATCTACTAGATACAGCCTTCTTTCTCTTAGGCAGCTCACTCTCATACCATGTATCATTCTTGATCATAGCACCTGCTTCAGCTTCCACTGATTCTTTCCATTCCTTGTCTAACATAGCTTCTTCATAAGTCCTTGGTACATAACTCTCATCCAGACTAATCATAAAGGCATAATGCTCCTCTGGAAATTCAGCAAAGGAACACACGGCTTGAGAAGGATGCTCCACAGCCTGGGCATTGTAGTACACTATCGTGTTTACCCAGTTTGAAGGATCCCTCTTTATCCTTGTGCTCCTCCTCAAAGCTTGAACCTGATCTTCAGTTTGCACACTAGCCGGCTCCACTTGCTCTTCTTCTGAACTGGCCGGTCCAACTTGTTCTACTCCACTAGACTGAGCCTCATCCACTTCTCCACTAGACTGAACCTCATCCACTTCTCCACTAGACTGAACATTGTTCTCAACTTGATCATGAAGACCTGAATCTTCTTGGTTTTGCTCTTGCTCACCAGATTCAGTTCCATTCCCCCTCTCATGATCAAGAGGAGTTGTTCTTCCAGCTCCACCAGTCTGATTGGAAGGCTCTCTCCTGCCGGGTTCCTGATCCTGGGACAACCCTATCCCGAGCTTCTCCAACAACACTCTCAGTATTGTTGCCTTATCAGATGGAGCTTGAGACAAATCCTTCAGATTTTCCCACTCCTTTTCTTCATAATAACCTTTTGTTTCAACAAACTTCACTTCTCTAGATACCATCACTCTCCTTGCTTCAGGATCATAGCACTTGTACCCTTTCTGAGTGATAGAGTAACCAATGAACATAGCCTTAGTACTCTTTGCCTCCAGCTTGTTTCTCTGCTCTCCTGGAACCATGACATAGCACACACACCCAAAGACACGTAGGTGATCAATGACAGGTTTGCTCTTGTTCAACACTTCAAATGGAGACAGATTCTTCAATATCTTGGTTGGAACCCGGTTGATGAGATAGCAAGCAGTCTGCACAGCATCACTCCAAAAACGTTTTGGGACATTTGCATGAAACATCATTGATCTAGCAACCTCCATCAAGTGCCTGTTTTTCCTCTCAGCTACACCATTCTGCTGTGGTGTATAAGGACAGCTAGTCTGATGCACAATCCCATGCTTGGCTAGATGACTCTTGAAGGCATTGCTGATGTATTCACCTCCATTATCTGATCTCAGTACCTTCACAGTAGCATTGTATTGATTAGATACATATGCTTGGAAGTTCATAAATGCTTCTAGCACCCTATCTTTAGATGGAAGCAATGTAAGCCAAGTATACTTAGACTTCTCATCAATGAATGTCACAAAGTACTTCTGGCTATCTCTAGACAAACAAGGAGCAGTCCACACATCTGAATGAACTAGATCAAAGCAATGCTCATAAGTAGTTTCTGATGTTGGAAAAACAGTCCTACAATGCTTTCCTAATATGCATGCTTCACACTCCAAGTGATTAAATGACATATTAGGAATTATCAATTCAATAGCACGAGCATGAGGATGACCCAATCTAGCATGCCAAGTAATACTATCAATCTTCTCATAAGTACTACTCAAACACATAGAATCAAAGGGTTTAGAAATCTTAGCCAATTGGAGCTGGTATAGATTATTCTTGCTGTCTCCTCTCCCAATGACCCTTCCAGTCTTCAAATCTTGGAACTCAACATCATCTGGCCTGAATACTACTTGACAGCCAAGATCAATCGTGGCTTTCCTCACAGATACCAGATTTGAAGCAAACTGTGGCATGTAGAAGGCATCTGAGTCTTTGTCAAATAGCTTGAGCTTTCCAACCCCTTCTATTGGAATCCTATCTCCATTGGCTATCATCACACCCCCAGTGGCTTTCTTTACATCACCCATTAAGCTTCTATCACTAATCATGTGATGACTTGCTCCAGAATCAACAATGATGGGTTTGTTGGATGTGGATGCTTTGGCAGGAGCACCTTGTCTCCGGGTCGTAGCCAAAGCATACACATACTTGACAAACTCATCCCATTCATCCTTTGTGACACGCTCATCCGCTCCTTTGGTCTCTAGCTTCCTCATGACCCCACTGCTCCCTACAGATTCTCCCATGTAAACTGAGTAAGAACACTCTCCTATAAGAATCTGTTGTGCTTCTTCTCTGCCCATCTTCATAGTACCATAGCTACCTTGATAACCAGACAGTATGCTTCTCTTCCAACACCTTCCTCTTCTGATCTGAGCCTTAGAACGTCGTCTCAGCCTTCCCTTCTTCCTTTTAGCACCCTCCTTACTCCAAGTTATATCTTTGTTCTCTTCCATCACTTGATGAAGCCTCTGAACAAGTACACACACTTCTTCCATGTTGGGTAGCTTCTCTTCCTTGAGAATAAGCTTTACCAACCAGCCATAAGATGAATCCAAGCTTGCAAGGAGGCTGAAGACAACATCTTGCTCTCGCCACTCTTCTAGCACTCTCGGATCACAACTTCTTGGTCTCAAGCTTTGTAACTCCGACCACAAACATCTCAGCTTCTTCACATGCTGATTGAAACCTTCTTTCCCTTGTTTCAACTCACAGATCATCTTCCTGACTTCATACATCCTCCTTAGATTGATCTTGTTCTCATAAACATCTTCAATCTTCTCAAGAGATATACTTTCTTCAAGACTCAACTGATCTTCACATTTCAACCTTGCTGTCTGACCCCCATCAGCAGCTCTCTCCATTAAAGGTTCTCCCTTTACTTGATTACTCCAAATCTCACAGCTTCCTAAGGCTGTCTTTACCCATCTTGGCCAAACCCACTTGTTTTCTTCTTGAATCTTCACTGCTCCACTAGATTCGTGCTTCATATCCATGTTTCCACCAGAGAATCTCAAATAAACCCAGCCACAAAAGAATAGACAACACACATACCCAGAAACCTCAATAATCCCAAGAACACTCAAGAACACTCAAGAACACTCAAGAACACTCTGATTTTGAGAAAAAGAAATCACACTCACCCCCTTTTTGCCAACCTGGCTCTGATACCATATACACTTTTGTGTATTAGAGCATGATACAAATAATCAGAGATAATCAGATGAAAAGATTCAAGAGATTAAGAGATTTTAGTGAGAGAATAAAGAGAGAGACTCAAAACTCCATTAATTATTAAAGATGAGGTTTACAACATATTTATGTGTGTGAGACAATACATTTCGAAATCAGAGAGATAAGAAAGAGTTTCAGAGCATGTGTAGTCAAAGAGAGCCATCCAAAAGCATCCAATGGGAGTCTTCACATGCTTGATCCCTTTGGCATCTTTTACTAGATGCTGTCTACTTTACAGCCTGTCTCCAGCCTCTCTAGCTTGAGGAAACCTTATCCAGACTGCTCCTTCCTTATCCAAGAGCTTCTGGTCGTGGGTAAACTCTCCAAAGTGAAGCAAGATCACTTTCCAAGCTTTAACTGAGTTACCACAGTAAAACTTGTTAACTTGAAGAAAGCAATGGAGGAGCTAGAGGTGTTGAGTTGAGATGGATCTTGTACAAAGATAGGGCAAGAGCTTTAGAGATTGCCTATCAAGAGTGATGAGGAGTCTAAAGGTGTCCAGAAGTGATCTGATGGATGTTCTAAGCAAGGTCAAAGTCTAGGAGAGACTTAGAAGAGTGTTGAGGAGCAAATGGGCGAGTGTGCAAAGATAGGGCGAGGCTGTACGGCCATGTACGGATCTGTACGGACCGGTACGACCCGAGAGATCACAACTCGCCCATTTGAGATGTTTTGAGATTGTGCAAAGTCCGGGACAAGATGTGCAAGCTTAGGGCGTGATCAGAACATGTCAAGGAGGCTTTGTGCAATCTTAGGGTGTTGGGAGAAGGCCCTGGTCGTTTGGAATCAAGAAGGCATCAAGAAGGCATCAAGAAGATGCTTTGTGGAGGCAAACAACCAATGGGAGCTTCCTTGTGTGTGATTGGCTAGTTCTGGTCTTGGACAGGCTGTCTCTTGCTGTAAAGAGAAGGGAGCCACGACCATGAACCTGGACAGATGCATGGGAAGATTAGGAGGAGCCTAAGGAGAGCCAATCACAAGCAAGGAGCCAGCTTGCCTTGGTTTGAATTAAAGTGAACAGCCAACCTTATCCTCACAACTCTTCAGATATTACAAGAAGACCATCTCATCTACACCATCCATTCACTCAAGTTAATATTATCCATTAGATTTAGGTTTCAGATTGTGTAAACCTATTGAGCTTATAAATAAGCATGTAAATGGCGATTTGGAGCATTAAGGGAGTAAGGGGGATTTCCCCTCTCCACTTCATGGAAATGAAAAGTGTTCTTGAATCAGATTCTCTTAATCTCTCCCTTTCTTAGTCTCTAAATCTCTTAATCTCTCAAAGTGTCTTGTTTCTGATTTAAGTAAACACTCTTATCAATCTCTCTTTCTAAATCACCTAGAGCAAGCTCTCATCTTTCTCCATTGGAGTTTATACACACACAAACACAACTAGAGAAGAGAACTCTACAAATCTCACATGGTATCAGAGCCAGGTTCATCAGAACCTGAGCTGAAGCTTCCGCAAACACACTGCTCTCTCCTCAGCTCAAATCCAAACCAGTGAAGCTCTCTCCATCCGGTTCAGCCTCTTATGAAGAAGAAGACTGAAGCTTGGCGAGTCCTCATGGTTCCTCATCCTGTTCTCTTCCTGTCCTGATGGTGGTTCACATTGGAAGCAAAGGTGTATGGACAAGGCCTAGCTATCCTTGTACCAAGGCGCCTTGTCCAAGAGAAGATCACATCCGGTTCCAAAGAAGATGGTGTCAAGTGCTTGGCGCCTAGTGGAGATGAAGAAAGGAGGGGTCTTTGAAGCTGATGGTACAAGATGGAGGCCATGAACTGAAGGTGAAGGAGGTGGGTGACGATCCATACTCCCAAAACCAGCAAAGCATGGCCGGTTTCATGACAGGTTAAGGAACCAATCTGGTTCCTTGGGGTAAACGATTCTTAAAACCTTCTTGATGATGAGCAGATGATTATGATAAGTTGTGTGTTGTGATGTGATTGAAAACCTGAGGATTGTTTAAGGATTGCTAAATGAAAATGAATTTAGAATCTATCCCAGGATGCTTAAAAGAGACTTGTTTGGTGATTGAGATTGATTTTAAAATGCTTAGCTCCGGTTCATTGTAGTGCTTGTTGTGATTGATTGAATCTGCTTGCATACATGAGTAAAAACCGACTGAAAGTTAGTGCATAGTGGCTTGAAGTTACCTTACATTGAGGCACTAGATTAATGTCTAGTAGCTGAGTAAAGGAGCTGTCAAAAATTGCCTAAGTGTCTTGTAATGAATCTGTAGGATCATACTAGAACTTAGAGAGCTGAGCTTGCAATGATTTGAAATGGATGTCTTGTTTGATCTTGCATTGCTTTAGTGAGACATTGGTGTTCAAGCTTGATGTGGAATCAAGGACTGACCCAATGCACCTATGTCTAATCTTCTCTGGAGGTTGAGTGGTGTTTCAGGTGCACAAGGAGTGTTCTTAGTTCTTCACCAATCCAAGAGAAAGAGGAAGGCATTGCCCATTGTCATGAGCAATGGAGAGCGGTTACTGAAGTGGTTATGTGCCACTGGTTAGTGAAGACTCACGGCTGCTCACTTCCAAGCTTGGACCCTCATTCTATCCAAGCTTGAGGAGGGGAGTTAAGTGAGCAGAAGAAGAAAGTTCCACAAGAGCATTCCCTGAAGATGGCGAGTTGAAGAAGTGCTGCAAGGGTCTGATGGTGTGATCATGAAGCTGCTCTCCCAAGCTTGACTTGTTCCACATGGTCAAGCTTGAGGGGGAGTGTTGAGAAGACTTCAAATGATCACAAAGGTGCCGGTTCAAGAAGGTGGACGGCAGTGAGCAAACGTAGAGAATCAAGAAGCTCTCCTTCCAAGCTTGACTTGTTCCACATGGTCAAGCTTGAGGGGGAGTGTTGAGAAGACTTCTTGATGAGAGCACTTGGCGGTTATTCAAGAAGAGGAGCAGACCGGTTTGTGAAGCAAGATGGAGGATGGTGAAGCAATCTCCAAGGCGGCCAAAGCAGAGCCGCCTTGGTACTACAGGCTGAGGCATCCGACCATGAAGCTTTAGAACAAGGTGGAAACTCTAGAAGAAGAAGCAGCCAAGGCTCAGCTATTACTTGATACTCTTGAGAGGATGATCTGAAGGTTCCATTCTAGTCATCTAGCAAGCCGGTTAGGTGAAAGGGGAAGTGAAGGAGATCAGACCGTGAGATGAGTACAAGATGAAGAGTGATGAGCAAGAGAAGATGTGATCTACCTTGCATCACAAGAAGGGGCCGTGATCCAGAGTCTTTGTGTCCCTTACATTGTTGGTAAGGCACAAAGACTCACTGGCCAATCCCTAGGCCTTGGAGGCTTTACTCTTTTTCCCTCATCAAGGTTTTGTCCCAAAGGGTTTTCCTTGGTGAGGTTTTTAATGAGGAAGTTCTTCAAGGTTCCAAGCTTGACTTAGGATCAGCTAAAGTCAAGCTTGAGGAGGAGTGTTAACTTGAAGAAAGCAATGGAGGAGCTAGAGGTGTTGAGTTGAGATGGATCTTGTACAAAGATAGGGCAAGAGCTTTAGAGATTGCCTATCAAGAGTGATGAGGAGTCTAAAGGTGTCCAGAAGTGATCTGATGGATGTTCTAAGCAAGGTCAAAGTCTAGGAGAGACTTAGAAGAGTGTTGAGGAGCAAATGGGCGAGTGTGCAAAGATAGGGCGAGGCTGTACGGCCATGTACGGATCTGTACGGACCGGTACGACCCGAGAGATCACAACTCGCCCATTTGAGATGTTTTGAGATTGTGCAAAGTCCGGGACAAGATGTGCAAGCTTAGGGCGTGATCAGAACATGTCAAGGAGGCTTTGTGCAATCTTAGGGTGTTTGGGAGAAGGCCCTGGTCGTTTGGAATCAAGAAGGCATCAAGAAGGCATCAAGAAGATGCTTTGTGGAGGCAAACAACCAATGGGAGCTTCCTTGTGTGTGATTGGCTAGTTCTGGTCTTGGACAGGCTGTCTCTTGCTGTAAAGAGAAGGGAGCCACGACCATGAACCTGGACAGATGCATGGGAAGATTAGAGGAGCCTAAGAGAGCCAATCACAAGCAAGGAGCCAGCTTGCCTTGGTTTGAATTAAAGTGAACAGCCAACCTTATCCTCACAACTCTTCAGATATTACAAGAAGACCATCTCATCTACACCATCCATTCACTCAAGTTAATATTATCCATTAGATTTAGGTTTCAGATTGTGTAAACCTATTGAGCTTATAAATAAGCATGTAAATGGCGATTTGGAGCATTAAGGGAGTAAGGGGGATTTCCCCTCTCCACTTCATGGAAATGAAAAGTGTTCTTGAATCAGATTCTCTTAATCTCTCCCTTTTTAGTCTCTAAATCTCTTAATCTCTCAAAGTCTCTTGTTTCTGATTTAAGTAAACACTCTTATCAATCTCTCTTTCTAAATCACCTAGAGCAAGCTCTCATCTTTCTCCATTGGAGTTTATACACACACAAACACAACAAGAGAAGAGAACTCTACAAATCTCACAAAACTAAAGTTACTGTGGTAAAACTCCAAAGTTACTGTATGCCTCAATCCTCTTTCTCTATCAATGTCTCCTCTCTTTATTACCTCATCTCAACATTTATGTATCCAAATCAAGCTTCTCACAAAGTGATTCATCCTGGTTTGATTGGAACGACGATGAAGCTGTGCTATTCCCAAACTGGGAAACTGGAATCACCTGATTTGAAAGTGGGAAAACTTCTTCTTGCCAACTCCTATGAGATTAATTAAACTTCCTGGTGATTTTTCCACTTTATGTATCCATATCAAGCTTCTCACAAAGTGATTCATCCTGGTTTGATTGGAGCGACGAAGAAGCTGTCTTATTCCCAAACTGGGAATCTGGAATCACCTGATTTGAAAGTGGGATAACTTCTTCTTCCCAACTCCTATGAGATTTATTCAACTTCCTGGTAATTCTACACCACTTTAGGTATCCAAATCAAGCTTCTCACAAAGTGATTCATCCTGGTTTGATTGGAACGACGATGAATCTGTGCTATTCCCAAACTGGGAAACTGGAATCACCTGATTTGAAAGTGAGATAACTTCTTCTTGCCAACTCCTATGAGATTTATTCAACTTCCTGGTGATTCTCCACCACTTAATGTATCCAAATCAAGCTTCTCACAAAGAGATTCATCCTGGTTTGATTGGAACGACGAAGAAGCTGTGCTATTCCCAAACTGGGAAATTGGAATCACCTGATTTGAAAGTGGGATAACTTCTTCTTGCCAACTCCTATGAAATTTATTCAACTTCCTGGTGATTTTTCACCACTTTACGTATCCAAATCAAGCTTCTCACAAAGTGATTCATCCTGGTTTGATTGAAACGACGATAAAGCTGTCCTACTCCCAAACTGGAAAACTGGAATCACCTGATTTGATAGTGGGATAACTTCTTCTTGCCAACTCCTATGAGATTTATTCAACTTCCTGGTGATTTTCCACCACATTATGTATCCATATCAAGCTTCTCACAAAGTGATTCATCCTGGTTTGATTGGAACGACGATGAAGCTGTGCTATTCCCAAACTGGGAAACTGGAATCACCTGATTTGAAAGTGGGATAACCTCTTCTTCCCAACTCCTATGAGATTTATTTAACTTCCTGGTAATTCTCCACCACTTTAGGTATCCAAATCAAGCTTCTCACAAAGTGATTCATCCTGGTTTGATTGGAACGACGATGAATCTGTGCTATTCCCAAACTGGGAAACTGGAATCACCTGATTTGAAAGTGAGATAAACTTCTTTTTCCACTCCTATGATTTATTCAACTTCCTGGTGATTATCCACCACTTTATGTATCCAAATCAAGCTTCTCACAAAGAGATTCATCCTGGTTTGATTGGAACGACGATGAAGCTGTGCTATTCCCAAACTGGGAAACTGGAATCACCTGATTTGAAAGTGGGATAACTTCTTCTTGCCAACCTATGAGATTTATTTAACTTCCTGGTAATTTCTCCACCACTTTAGGTATCCAAATCAAGCTTCTCACAAAGTGATTCATCTGGTTGATTGGAACGACGATGAATCTGTGCTATTCCCAAACTGGGAAACTGGAATCACCTGATTTGAAAGTGAGATAACTTCTTCTTGCCAACTCCTATGAGATTTATTCAAATTCCTGGTGATTATCCACCACTTTATGTATCCAAATCAAGCTTTTCACAAAGAGATTCATCCTGGTTTGATTGGAACGACGAAGAAGCTGTGCTATTCCCAAACTGGGAAACTGGAATCACCTGATTTGAAAGTGGGATAACTTCTTCTTGCCAACTCCTATGAAATTTATTCAACTTCCTGGTGATTATCCACCACTTTATGTATCCATATCAAGCTTCTCACAAAGTGATTCATCCTGGTTTGATTGGAACGACGAAGAAGCTGTCTTATTCCCAAACTGGGAAACTGGAATCACCTGATTTGAAAATGGGATAACTTCTTCTTCCCAACTCCTATGAGATTTATTCAACTTCCTGGTGATTCTCCACCACTTTATGTATCCAAATCAAGCTTCTCACAAAGTGAGTCATCCTGGTTTGATTGGAACGACGAAGAAGCTGTCTTATTCCCAAACTGGGAAACTGGAATCACCTGATTTGAAAGTGGGATAACTTCTTCTTGCCAACTCCTATGAGATTTATTCAACTTCCTGGTGATTCTCCACCACTTTATGTATCAAAATCAAGCTTCTCTCAAAGAGATTCATCCTGGTTTGATTGGAACGACGAAGAAGCTGTGCTATTCCCAAACTGGGAAACTGGAATCACCTGATTTGAAAGTGGGATAACTTCTTCTTGCCAACTCCTATGAGATTTATTCAACTTCCTGGTGATTTTCCACCACTTTATGTATCCATATCAAGCTTCTCACAAACTGATTCATCCTGGTTTGATTGGAACGACGATGAAGCTGTCCTATTTCCAAACTGGAAAACTGGAATCACCTGATTTGATTGTGGGATAACTTCTTCTTGCCAACTCCTATGAGATTTATTCAACTTCCTGGTGATTCTCCACCACTTTATGTATCCAAATCAAGCTTCTCACAAAGTGAGTCATCCTGGTTTGATTGGAACGACGAAGAAGCTGTCTTATTCCCAAACTGGGAAACTGGAATCACCTGATTTGAAAGTGGGATAACTTCTTCTTGCCAACTCCTATGAGATTTATTCAACTTCCTGGTGATTCTCCACCACTTTATGTATCCAAATCAAGCTTCTCACAAAGAGATTCATCCTGGTTTGATTGGAACGACGAAGAAGCTGTGCTATTCCCAAACTGGGAAACTGGAATCACCTGATTTGAAAGTGGGTTAACTTCTTCTTGCCAACTCCTATGAGATTTATTCAACTTCCTGGTGATTTTCCACCACTTTATGTATCCATATCAAGCTTCTCACAAAGTGATTCATCCTGGTTTGATTGGAACGACGATGAAGCTGTCCTATTTCCAAACTGGAAAACTGGAATCACCTGATTTGATAGTGGGATAACTTCTTCTTGCCAACTCCTATGAGATTTATTCAACTTCCTGGTGATTCTCCACCACTTTATGTATCAAAATCAAGCTTCTCTCAAAGAGATTCATCCTGGTTTGATTGGAACGACGAAGAAGCTGTGCTATTCCCAAACTGGGAAACTGGAATCACCTGATTTGAAAGTGGGATAACTTCTTCTTGCCAACTCCTATGAGATTTATTCAACTTCCTGGTGATTTTCCACCACTTTATGTATCCATATCAAGCTTCTCACAAAGTGATTCATCCTGGTTTGATTGGAACGACGATGAAGCTGTCCTATTTCCAAACTGGAAAACTGGAATCACCTGATTTGATAGTGGGATAACTTCTTCTTGCCAACTCCTATGAGATTTATTCAACTTCCTGGTGATTCTCCACCACTTTATGTATCCAAATCAAGCTTCTCACAAAGTGATTCATCCTGGTTTGATTGGAACGACGAAGAAGCTGTCTTATTCCCAAACTGGGAAACTGGAATCACCTGATTTGAAAGTGGGATAACTTCTTCTTGCCAACTCCTATGAGATTTATTCAACTTCCTGGTGATTCTCCACCACTTTATGTATCCAAATCAAGCTTCTCACAAAGAGATTCATCCTGGTTTGATTGGAACGACGAAGAAGCTGTGCTATTCCCAAACTGGGAAACTGGAATCACCTGATTTGAAAGTGGGTTAACTTCTTCTTGACAACTCCTATGAGATTTATTCAACTTCCTGGTGATTTTCCACCACTTTATGTATCCATATCAAGCTTCTCACAAAGTGATTCATCCTGGTTTGATTGGAACGACGATGAAGCTGTCCTATTTCCAAACTGGAAAACTGGAATCACCTGATTTGATAGTGGGATAACTTCTTCTTGCCAACTCCTATGAGATTTATTCAACTTCCTGGTGATTCTCCACCACTTTATGTATCCATATCAAGCTTCTCACAAAGTGATTCATCCTGGTTTGATTGGAACGACGATGAAGCTGTGCTATTCCCAAACTGGGAAACTGGAATCACCTGATTTGAAAGTGGGATAACCTCTTCTTGCCAACTCCTATGAGATTTATTCAACTTCCTGGTGATTATCCACCACTTTATGTATCCAAATCAAGCTTCTCACAAAGAGATTCATCCTGGTTTGATTGGAACGACGATGAAGCTGTGCTATTCCCAAACTGGGAAACTGGAATCACCTGATTTGAAAGTGGGATAACTTCTTCTTGCCAACTCCTATGAGATTTATTTAACTTCCTGGTAATTCTCCACCACTTTAGGTATCCAAATCAAGCTTCTCACAAAGTGATTCATCCTGGTTTGATTGGAACGACGATGAATCTGTGCTATTCCCAAACTGGGAAACTGGAATCACCTGATTTGAAAGTGAGATAACTTCTTCTTGCCAACTCCTATGAGATTTATTCAACTTCCTGGTGATTCTCCACCACTTTATGTATCCAAATCAAGCTTCTCACAAAGTGATTCATCCTGGTTTGATTGGAAAAGACGAAGAAGCTGTGCTATTCCCAAACTGGGAAACTGGAATCACCTGATTTGAAAGTGGGATAACTTCTTCTTGCCAACTCCTATGAAATTTATTCAACTTCCTGGTGATTATCCACCACTTTATGTATCCGTATCAAGCTTCTCACAAAGTGATTCATCCTGGTTTGATTGGAACGACGAAGAAGCTGTCTTATTCCCAAACTGGGAAACTGGAATCACCTGATTTGAAAATGGGATAACTTCTTCTTCCAAACTCCTATGAGACTTATTCAACTTCCTGGTGATTCTCCACCACTTTATGTATCCAAATCAAGCTTCTCACAAAGTGAGTCATCCTGGTTTGATTGGAACGACGAAGAAGCTGTCTTATTCCCAAACTGGGAAACTGGAATCACCTGATTTGAAAGTCGGATAACTTCTTCTTGCCAACTCCTATGAGATTTATTCAACTTCCTGGTGATTTTCCACCACTTTATGTATCCATATCAAGCTTCTCACAAACTGATTCATCCTGGTTTGATTGGAACGACGATGAAGCTGTCCTATTTCCAAACTGAAAAACTGGAATCACCTGATTTGATTGTGGGATAACTTCTTCTTGCCAACTCCTATGAGATTTATTCAACTTCCTGGTGATTCTCCACCCAATTTATGTATCCAAATCAAGCTTCTCACAAAGTGAGTCATCCTGGTTTGATTGGAACGACGAAGAAGCTGTCTTATTCCCAAACTGGGAAACTGGAATCACCTGATTTGAAAGTGGGATAAACTTCTTCTTGCCAACTCCTATGAGATTTATTCAACTTCCTGGTGATTCTCACCACTTTAATGTATCCAAATCAAGCTTCTAACAAAGAGATTCATCCTGGTTTGATTGGAACGACGAAGAAGCTGTTGATATCCAAACAAATGGGAAAATGGAATCACCTGATTTGAAAGTGGGTGTGGTTAACTTCTTCTTGCCAACTCCTATGAGATTATTCAACTTCCTGGTGATTTTCCACCACTTTATGTATCCATATAAGCTTCTCACAAAGTGATTCATCCTGGTTTGATTGGAACGACGATGAAGTGTCCTATTTCCAAATGGAAAACTGGAATCACCTGATTTGATA
>NW_022610686.1:0-26966 GCF_000309985.2 Brassica rapa
TCTCGTTTCTACATATCCTTTTTGCAGCCAATCCAAGTGTGAGGCCGTGGGACCCACAGATTTTGCCATTTTGTTTCGAGCGAAAAAGTGCGTCGAGGTAAATGGCGTTCAGAAAGCATCAAAAACACCCTGAGAATCCGCTTTCGATCTTTTTTGCGTGCCAAAACTTTCCGCAGCCCGTTTGAGGGTCAAAACGGCTGAATTTGAGCCCGAAAAATTGGCGCCGCCTATTCACTGCCCATTATGGTTTCTGGGGCTTTCCGAAATGTGCTATGGGCGACGTAGTTCCTCACGGTTCAAAAGTTATGAGGTTTCCAAGTTTAGACTCGTCTTAGGATGCATTAAAAAAAAATTAAAAATAAAAAGGGGTGCAACACGAGGACTTCCCGGGAGGTCACCCATCCTAGTACTACTCTCGCCCAAGCACGCTTAACTGCGGAGTTCTGATGGGATCCGGTGCATTAGTGCTGGTATGATCGCACCCGTCAGTACATCACTCTCGCTTACATATCCTTTTCGCAGCCAATCCAAGTGTGAGGCCGTGGGACCCACATGATTTTCTTGCCATTTTGTTTCGAGCGAAAAAAGTGCGTCGAGGTTAATGGCGTTCAGAAAGCATCAAAAACACCCTGAGAATCCGCTTTCGATCTTTTTTGCGTGCCAAAACTTTCCGCAGCCCGTTTGAGGGTCAAAACGGCTGAATTTGAGCCCGAAAAATTGGCGCCGCCTATTCACTGCCCATTATGGTTTCTGGGGCTTTCCGAAATGGTGCTATGGGCGACGTAGTTCCTCACGGTTCAAAAGTTATGAGGTTTCCAAGTTTAGACTCGTCTTAGGATGCATTAAAAAAAATTAAAAAATAAAAAGGGGTGCAACACGAGGACTTCCCGGGAGGTCACCCATCCTAGTACTACTCTCGCCCAAGCACGCTTAACTGCGGAGTTCTGATGGGATCCGGTGCATTAGTGCTGGTATGATCGCACCCGTCAGTATATCACTCTCGTTTCTACATATCCTTTTTGCAGCCAATCCAAGTGTGAGGCCGTGGGACCCACATGATTTTCTTGCCATTTTGTTTCGAGCGAAAAAGTGCGTCGAGGTTAATGGCGTTCAGAAAGCATCAAAAACACCCTGAGAATCCGCTTTCGATCTTTTTTGCGTGCCAAAACTTTCCGCAGCCCGTTTGAGGGTCAAAACGGCTGAATTTGAGCCCGAAAAATTGGCGCCGCCTATTCACCGCCCATTATGGTTTCTGGGACTTTCCGAAATGGTGCTATGGGCGACGTAGTTCCTCATGGTTCAAAAGTTATGAGGTTTCCAAGTTTAGACTCGTCTTAGGATGCATTAAAAAAAATTAAAAAATAAAAAGGGGTGCAACACGAGGACTTCCCGGGAGGTCACCCATCCTAGCACGCTTAACTGCGGAGTTCTGATGGGATCCGGTGCATTAGTGCTGGTATGATCGCACCCGTCAGTATATCACTCTCGTTTCTACATATCCTTTTTGCAGCCAATCCAAGTGTGAGGCCGTGGGACCCACATGATTTTCTTGCCATTTTGTTTCGAGCGAAAAAGTGCGTCGAGGTTAATGGCGTTCAGAAAGCATCAAAAACACCCTGAGAATCCGCTTTCGATCTTTTTTGCGTGCCAAAACTTTCCGCAGCCCGTTTGAGGGTCAAAACGGCTGAATTTGAGCCCGAAAAATTGGCGCCGCCTATTCACTGCCCATTATGGTTTCTGGGGCTTTCCGAAATGGTGCTATGGGCGACGTAGTTCCTCACGGTTCAAAAGTTATGAGGTTTCCAAGTTTAGACTCGTCTTAGGATGCATTAAAAAAAATTAAAAAATAAAAAGGGGTGCAACACGAGGACTTCCCGGGAGGTCACCCATCCTAGTACTACTCTCGCCCAAGCACGCTTCACTGCGGAGTTCTGATGGGATCCGGTGCATTAGTGCTGGTATGATCGCACCCGTCAGTACATCACTCTCGTTTCTACATATCCTTTTCGCAGCCAACCCAAGTGTGAGGCCGTGGGACCCACATGAATTTCTTGCCATTTTGTTTCGAGCGAAAAAGTGCGTCGAGGTTAATGGCGTTCAGAAAGCATCAAAAACACCCTGAGAATCCGCTTTCGATCTTTTTTGCGTGCCAAAACTTTCCGCAGCCCGTTTGAGGGTCAAAACGGCTGAATTTGAGCCCGAAAAATTGGCGCCGCCTATTCACCGCCCATTATGGTTTCTGGGACTTTCCGAAATGGTGCTATGGGCGACGTAGTTCCTCACGGTTCAAAAGTTATGAGGTTTCCAAGTTTAGACTCGTCTTAGGATGCATTAAAAAAAATTAAAAAATAAAAAGGGGTGCAACACGAGGACTTCCCGGGAGGTCACCCATCCTAGTACTACTCTCGCCCAAGCACGCTTAACTGCGGAGTTCTGATGGGATCCGGTGCATTAGTGCTGGTATGATCGCACCCGTCAGTACATCACTCTCGCTTCTACATATCCTTTTCGCAGCCAATCCAAGTGTGAGGCCGTGGGACCCACATGATTTTCTTGCCATTTTGTTTCGAGCGAAAAAGTGCGTCGAGGTTAATGGCGTTCAGAAAGCATCAAAAACACCCTGAGAATCCGCTTTCGATCTTTTTTGCGTGCCAAAACTTTCCGCAGCCCGTTTGAGGGTCAAAACGGCTGAATTTGAGCCCGAAAAATTGGCGCCGCCTATTCACTGCCCATTATGGTTTCTGGGGCTTTCCGAAATGGTGCTATGGGCGACGTAGTTCCTCACGGTTCAAAAGTTATGAGGTTTCCAAGTTTAGACTCGTCTTAGGATGCATTAAAAAAAATTAAAAAATAAAAAGGGGTGCAACATGAGGACTTCCCGGGAGGTCACCCATCCTAGTACTACTCTCGCCCAAGCACGCTTAACTGCGGAGTTCTGATGGGATCCGGTGCATTAGTGCTGGTATGATCGCACCCGTCAGTACATCACTCTCGCTTCTACATATCCTTTTCGCAGCCAATCCAAGTGTGAGGCCGTGGGACCCACATGATTTTCTTGCCATTTTGTTTCGAGCGAAAAAGTGCGTCGAGGTTAATGGCGTTCAGAAAGCATCAAAAACACCCTGAGAATCCGCTTTCGATCTTTTTTGCGTGCCAAAACTTTCCGCAGCCCGTTTGAGGGTCAAAACAGCTGAATTTGAGCCCGAAAAATTGGCGCCGCCTATTCACTGCCCATTATGGTTTCTGGGGCTTTCCGAAATGGTGCTATGGGCGACGTAGTTCCTCACGGTTCAAAAGTTATGAGGTTTCCAAGTTTAGACTCGTCTTAGGATGCATTAAAAAAAATTAAAAAATAAAAAGGGGTGCAACACGAGGACTTCCCGGGAGGTCACCCATCCTAGTACTACTCTCGCCCAAGCACGCTTCACTGCGGAGTTCTGATGGGATCCGGTGCATTAGTGCTGGTATGATCGCACCCGTCAGTACATCACTCTCGTTTCTACATATCCTTTTCGCAGCCAATCCAAGTGTGAGGCCGTGGGACCCACATGAATTTCTTGCCATTTTGTTTCGAGCGAAAAAGTGCGTCGAGGTTAATGGCGTTCAGAAAGCATCAAAAACACCCTGAGAATCCGCTTTCGATCTTTTTTGCGTGCCAAAACTTTCCGCAGCCCGTTTGAGGGTCAAAACGGCTGAATTTGAGCCCGAAAAATTGGCGCCGCCTATTCACCGCCCATTATGGTTTCTGGGACTTTCCGAAATGGTGCTATGGGCGACGTAGTTCCTCACGGTTCAAAAGTTATGAGGTTTCCAAGTTTAGACTCGTCTTAGGATGCATTAAAAAAAATTAAAAAATAAAAAGGGGTGCAACACGAGGACTTCCCGGGAGGTCACCCATCCTAGCACGCTTAACTGCGGAGTTCTGATGGGATCCGGTGCATTAGTGCTGGTATGATCGCACCCGTCAGTATATCACTCTCGTTTCTACATATCCTTTTTGCAGCCAATCCAAGTGTGAGGCCGTGGGACCCACATGATTTTCTTGCCATTTTGTTTCGAGCGAAAAAGTGCGTCGAGGTTAATGGCGTTCAGAAAGCATCAAAAACACCCTGAGAATCCGCTTTCGATCTTTTTTGCGTGCCAAAACTTTCCGCAGCCCGTTTGAGGGTCAAAACGGCTGAATTTGAGCCCGAAAAATTGGCGCCGCCTATTTACCGCCCATTATGGTTTCTGGGGCTTTCCGAAATGGTGCTATGGGCGACGTAGTTCCTCACGGTTCAAAAGTTATGAGGTTTCCAAGTTTAGACTCGTCTTAGGATGCATTAAAAAAAATTAAAAAATAAAAAGGGGTGCAACACGAGGACTTCCCGGGAGGTCACCCATCCTAGTACTACTCTCGCCCAAGCACGCTTCACTGCGGAGTTCTGATGGGATCCGGTGCATTAGTGCTGGTATGATCGCACCCGTCAGTACATCACTCTCGTTTCTACATATCCTTTTCGCGGCCAATCCAAGTGTGAGGCCGTGGGACCCACATGATTTTCTTGCCATTTTGTTTCGAGCGAAAAAGTGCGTCGAGGTTAATGGCGTTCAGAAAGCATCAAAAACACCCTGAGAATCCGCTTTCGATCTTTTTTGCTTGCCAAAACTTTCCGCAACCCGTTTGAGGGTCAAAACGGCTGAATTTGAGTCCGAAAAATTGGCACCGCCTATTAACCGCCCATTATGGTTTCAGGGGCTTTCCGAAATAGTGCTATGGGCGACGTAGTTCCTCACGGTTCAAAAGTTATGAGGTTTCCAAGTTTAGACTCGTTTTAGGATGCAAAAAAAAAAATTAAAAAATAAAAAGGGGTGCAACACGAGGACTTCCCGGGAGGTCACCCATCCTAGTACTACTCTCGCCCAAGCGCGCTTAACTGCGGAATTCTGATGGGATCCGGTGCATTAGTGCTGGTATGATCGCACCCATCAGTACAACACTCGCGTTTCCATATATCCTTTGTTACGGCCAATCCAAGTGTAAGGCCGTGGGGCCAACGTTATTTTATGGCCGTTTTGTTTTGAGCAAAAACGTGCGTCGAGGTTAATGGCGTTAAGAAAGCATCAAAAACAACCTGAGAATCCGCTTTCGATCTTTTTTTAAGTGCCGTAACTATCTGCATCCCGTTTGAGGATCAAACCAGCTGAATTTGAGCCTGAAAAATTGCACCGTCTATTCACCGCCCAATATGGTTTCTGGGGCTTTCCGAAATGGTGCTACGGGGGACGTAGTTCCTCACGGTTCAAAAGTTATGAGGTTTCCAACTTTAGACTCGTTTTAGGCTGAAAAAAAAAACAAAAAAAAATAAAAGGGGTGCAACATGAGGACTTCCCGGGAGGTCATCTATCCTAGTACTACTCTCGTCCAAGCACGCTTAGCTGTGGAGATCTGATGGGATCCAGTGCATTAGTGTTGGTATGAAAGCACCCGTCAGTACAACACTCTCGTTTCTATATATCCTTTTCTCGACCAATACAAGTGTAAGGCTGGGGGGCCCACATGATTTTCTGGCCGTTTTGTTTCGAGCGAAAAAGTGCGTCGAGGTTAATGGGGTTAAGAAAGCAGCAAAAACACCCTGAGAAACTGCTTTCGATCTTTTTTACGTGTCGTAACTTTCTGCATCCCGTTTGAGGTCAAAACGGCTGAATTTGAACCCGAAAAATTGCGCCGTCTATTCCCCGCCCAATATGATTTCTGGGGCTTTCCGAATTGGTGGTACGGGCGACATAGTTTTTCACGGTTCAAAAGTTATGAGGTTTCCAAGTTTAGACTTGTTTTAGGCTGAAACATTAAAATAAAAAGAGGTTCAACACGAGGACTTCCCGGGAGGTCACCCATCCTAGTACTACTCTTGTCAGAGCACGCTTAGCTGCGGAGATGTGATTGGATCCAGTGCATTAGTGCTGGTATGATCGCACCCGTCAGTACAACACTCTCGTTTCTCTATATCATTTTCTCGGCCAATACAAGTGTAAGGCTGTGGGACCCACATGATTTTCTGGCCGTTTTGTTTCGAGCTAAAAAGTGCGTCGCGGTTAATGGCGTTAAGAAAGCATCAAAAACACCCTGAGAAACTGCTTTCGATCTTTTTACGTTCCGTAACTTTCTGCATCCCGTTTGAGGGTCAAAACGGCTGAATTTGAGCCCGAAAATTACGCCGTCTTTTCCCCATCCAATATGGTTTCTGGGGCTTTCTGAAATGGTGCTACGGGTGACGTAGTTCCTCACGGTTCAAAAGTTATGAGGTTTCCAAGTTTAGACTCGTTTTAGGCTGAATATAAAAATAAAAGGAGGTGCAAAACGAGGACTTCCCGGGAGGTCACCCATCCTAGTACTACTCTAGCCCAACCATGCTTAGCTGCAGAGTTCTGATGGGATCTAGTGCATTAGTGCTGGTATGATCGCAGCCGTCAGTACAACACTCGCTTTTCTGTATATGCTTTGTTTCGGCCAATCCAAGTATAAGGCCGTGGGGCCCACATGATTTTCTGGCCGTTTTGTTTTGAGCGAAAAAGTGCGTCGAGGTTAATGGCGTTAAGAAAGCTTCAAAAACAACCTGAGAATCCGCTTTCGATCTTTTTTAAGTGCCGTAACTTTCGGCATCCCGTTTGAGGGACAAACCGGCTGAATTTGAGCCCAAAAAATTGCACCGTCTATTCACCACCCAATATGGTTTCTGGGGCTTTCCGAAATGGTGCTACGGGCGACGTAGTTCCTCATGGTTCAAAAGTTATGAGGTTTCCAAGTTTAGACTCGTTTTAGGCTGAAAATTAAAATAAAAAAAATAAAAGGGGTGCAACATGAGGACTTCCCGGGAGGTCAACCATCCTAGTACTACTCTCGTCCAAGCACGCTTAGCTGCGGAGATCTGATGGGATCCAATGCATTAGTGCTGGTATGAAAGCACCCGTCAGTACAACACTCTTGTTTCTATATATCCTTTACTCTGCCAATACAAGTGTAAGGCTGGGGGGGGGGGCCCACATGATTTTCTGGCCGTTTTGTTTCGAGCAAAAAAGTGCGTCGAGGTTAATGGCGTTAAGAAAGCATCAAAAACACCCTGAGAAACTGCTTTCGATCTTTTTTACGTGTCGTAACTTTCTGCATCCCGTTTGAGGGTTAAAACGGCTGATTTTGAGCCAAAAAAATTGCACCGTCTATACCCCACCAAATATGGTTTCTGGGGCTTTCCGAAATGGTGCTACGGGCGACGTAGTTCCTCACGGTTCAAAAGTTATGAGGTTTCCACGTTTAGACTCGTTTTAGGCTGAAAATAAAAATAAAAAGAGGTGCAACACGAGGACTTCCCGGGAGGCACCCATCCTAGAACTACTCTTGCCAAGCACGCTTTGCCCCAGAGTTCTGATGGGATCCAGTGCATTAGTGCTGCTATGATCGCACCCGTCAGTACAACACTCTCATTTCTATATATCTTTTCTCGGCCAATACATGTGTAAGGCTGTGGGGCCCACATGATTTTCTGGCCGTTTTGTTTCGAGTGAAAAAGTGCGTCGAGGTTAATGGCGTTAAGAAAGCATCAAAAACACCCTGAGAAAATGCTTTCGATCTTTATTACGTGCCGTAATTTTCTGCATCCCGTTTGAGGGTCAAAACGGCTGAATTTGACCCCAAAAAATTGCACCGTCTATTCACCGCGCATTATGGTTTCTGGGGCTTTCCGCAATGGTTAAATGGGTGATATAGTTCCTCACGGTTCAAAAATTATGAAGTTTCCAAGTTTAGACTCGTTTTAGGCTGAAAAATAAAAATAAAAAGGGGTGCAACATGAGGACTTCCCGGGAGGTCACCCGTCCTAGTACTACTCTCGCCCAACCACGCTTAGCTGCAGAGTTCTGATGGGATCCAGTGCATTAGTTCTGGTATGATCGCACCCGTCAGTACAACACTCGCGTTTCCGTATATTCTTTGTTTCAGCCAATCCAAGTGTAAGGCCGTGGGGCCCACATGACTTTCTGGCCATTTTGTTTCGAGCGAAAAAGTGCATCGAGGTTAATGGCGTTAAAAAAACATCTAAAACAACCTGAGAATCCGCTTTCGATCTTTTTTAAGTGCCGTAACTTTCTGCATCCCGTTTGAGGGTGATATACCATGATTTTCACCCTTTTTTATACATGGTATATAAAGGTTTTAAGATGTATTAATCATGTTTTAGAGTCTTTTCAAAGCAAATACAGGTTTATTCACCTAATGGAAGGAAATGTTACTTTTGGGACATTTTGGGATGCTTTTACGCAAGGAAAATCGATCGACGCTTGAAGAGCAATATCGGTCGATCATAATCACTTCCTATCGATCGACATACATATATGTGCATCGATCGATACGCAGTCACACGGATGAAATCGCAAATTAAAAGATTTCATTTCCCAGAAGATCTATTATTTACAAATTAAGTCCCTAGCCGTCTGTTAGGCTATATGTACTAGGGTTTTGTATCATTTCTAGGAGACACTTGCAAAAGACCTAGTTTTGGAGAAGGAGCATTTTGGCTACCATTAGGAGAGCTTAGGATTGGAGAGATAGATCTGAGACTGCAAAACAGAGAAGATCTTGAACTACTTTATTTCTATTACTCTATCTATTTGTGTTATATGTTTCATTTGAGTTTATTTCACACCATCATGACTTTGTCTCTCATGAATATGTTTGAGTAAACCAATTGTTAGATTTAGTTTTCTCACCATGGTTGAAATTATGTACTGCTAATATGACTGTTAAAAAGGTGTTTTGATTGTTCTTTCTTTGCTTATGGACTTAATACTAAAATTGAGATTGATCACCTTCATTTTAGATCTTAGGGTTAATTGAGTCCAACTAACCGTTTCCCCTCAATACCTGAACCCATTTGCGTGATCTAACTAACTCAGGCGCAACGGCAGTTGGTCTGAGAAGGTTAGAGAACAAGTTAAACCCGTTTGCAAAGCTCACTAGAATAACCGTCGATCGACGCAACTATCGTTATGTCGGTCGATCGTTACAAAGGTGTATCGGTCGATGTACATCAAGTCACAGCGATCGACACTCTCTCAAGATCAAAATACGACAGTTGAGATCCGAGATCTAGTGAAGATAACCTATCCGGTTAAATCAATGTTTAGTTCAAGAACCATTAAACCCTTTAGTCTAAACTAAGTGCATACATTTTATACCTGAGAATTGCCTGAATCTAGATGCTTTCCCAATCTTGAAACCACTTCAATTCAATCTATTGAATCACTGTTGTTTTCGATTTATCATTTACTGCTTTTAAAACTACATCTGAACCTCTTTTGATGAGAGTAACACTCTTTAGGGTAATTTGAGTGATATCAAATTTGGCGCCGTTGCCGGGGACTCTTTCTTATTACCATTAGATTTAATTTAAAATTTAGTATAGACTTGTTACGAAAATCTTGCTAAAGTTTTCTTTCTTAATCTGTTACTCAGACACAAAGAATGGAGAACATAGAGCGCGACCAACCATCGATCGACGGAGACACGTTTCCATCGAGCGACGATTAGTCAGAAGAATCGACCGATATGGAGTCGCCAACATCGATCGATACCGCCCAGCCGGAAGCAGGTAAGTTTTCTCTTACCAAGCCTACTAATGAGAAAGTAGTCCAAACTGAACTAAATGGTCAAACGAGCAATGAAACTAGCCAAACTGAACAGGGGACTGAAATCCATGTTAAGGAAAATTCCACCTTAATTAAAGGTGAAGATATAAAATTGTTCATACAAGACTACCTTGATCCTGGTAGGACCTATTCCAATAGGTCCGCTATTAAAATACCAGGAGACGATACCAAGAAATCTAAGTTTAACGCAGATTACTACCTTATGGTTCGTCAAAACCCATTCCGTGGATCCCTCCAAGAACACCCACAAGATCATATTGAGACTTTGGAAGAATTAATACCAGATGAATATGATCGTTGCAAACTATTCTCATTCTCCATAGAAGGAGAAGCCCTCAGGTGGTTGAACTGTTTAGCAACATGATCACTCACTTGTTAGGAAGAGATTAGAAGAGCTTTCCTTAGAGAATTTTTCACTGATGAACGCTACTGGGAAGTAAGAAAACAAATTTCTACATTTCGCCAAGGTCCATGCGAATCATTTAAAAACACTTGGGGAAGATTCAGAGGCTATGAAATTGAATGTCCCCATCATGGTTATTCAGAACCACAACTTCTTAACATCTTTTATGGAGGTGTTAATTTGAGCTATAAAACCACACTCGATACCGCGAGTGATGGAAATTTCATCACTAGGAATCCCGAAGGAGCTAGACGCCTTATCAAGAATATGACAACGGGAAGATCCTATGAAGAGATAGAAAAAACTACAAGTCCAAAAGACAATTCTGATTTAATAGAAATTAAGAATTCCCTTAAATCCCTTCATTCATTTCTTCAAAACAAACACCGATCTGATATAGCCCAGATCGAAGACAAAGCTTTGTTTGACACCGATGATTATTCGGATGAAGAAACGAACTGCTCTGATCCCTACTATGTGCTTCATGTCGAGAGCTTTACCCAAGCTTATGACACTGCTTTAAAATCACGTATCGGAAGAGAAAGGTTAAATATCAAACAAGCTCTTACTGGCAACCGTAAAACAAAATCGGAGTTTTACGGAAAGATAAATATGGTTTACGGAGAATTGATGGAGAAAGCAGATTCTTTAGGAGAACTAATCCGGAAATTAGAAGGTCAAGTAGCTGAGATTGCAACTACCATAAAGAGATACGCTGGATGTCTTCCCGGAAGAACTGATCTAAACCCAAGACGTCAAGTCAGTGTCGTAATGCTGCCCAGCGGAAAAAACCTCGCAGCAGGTACGAGGAATAATTCAGATGTTGGAAAGCCTGACGACGCCGACAAGACCGGGAAAAGCAACTCTCATCCTATTTTTCTTGACGAACTTGACCCAAGTCCATCTCAAGAGAACCGGAAAACCACCGCTGAAAAGGCTAAGGAAAAGGCAATAGACTTAGAACTAGAAGAAGATACGGAGATTGAGGATGAAATCGATCGACAGTACGGAACTGACGTCGATCGACAGTACGGAACTGACGTCGATCGACCCAAAACACCCACCATCAATCGACAACCTGAGAAACCCGTCGATAGACGGTCTACTCAACCCGAGCCCATAATAGAAAGAGTCTATAGAACTTTACCCCCTTTTCCTCCTAAAACGCAAACTAAGAAATCATTAGAAAACGCAATCTGCAAGAAAGCCTTAGATAAGATTTCTGTCGAGATGTCTCTTAGTGAAGCTATAAAAATAGCACCTTCAATTAAGAAGTATATAAAGGATATGACATCTCCGAACTATCCAATCGCAGAACATAGCGTGATGATGATTTCAGAAGATGTAAGTGCTATGATTAAAGGAGAAACTCCAACGAAGAAATCAGATCCTGGTAGTTTCGTCCTAGATTGTAAAATAGAAAACACGCGTTTCCCTAGATCATTATGTGACCTCGGCTCTAGCGTGAACGTTATGCCTTACACTGTTGCAGTGACGTTAGGATATAAAGAGTTTATGCCAACTCCGATCACCCTGGTTTTAGCTGATAGATCTATTAGGGTACCCGAAGGAATTCTCAAAGATGTTCCCATAAAGATTAACGATTGCATCGTGCCTACGGATTTTGTTGTGTTGAAATACATACAAGAACCCAAAGACCCCCTCATTCTGGGTCGGCCATTCCTAGCTACAGCTGGAGCAATCATTGATGTCAAAGAAGGACGAATTAATTTGAACATAGGGGATATCTCGATGACTTTTGATATGGAGAAACTGATTAAGCGACCCCTAATAGATGACCAGGCCTTCTACGTGGAAAACGTTTCTGAGGATGAAAGAGACTCTTTCATAAACATGTGTTCAGACAACCCCTTAGAAGACACCCTTAACCACGTGGAAAATGAAGTTTTCAGCATATCAGATAGGACAGACGATTACATGCAACTAATGGACGCTAGCATCGATGTTGCAAACGTAGAAGAAAACGACGATTCCGAAGTTATCGATCGATATCTTCAAGATACCGTCGATCGACAACCTCCCTCACAATCAAATTGGTCTAAAGATAAAGCACCAAATGTAGAATTAAAACTCTACCCAGCGGTCTTAAGTACGCTTACCTTTATGACCAATCCTACCATGTTATCGTCAACGCCAATCTCACTAGTGGAGAACTTGCTATATTGCTGAATAAATTACGCAAGTACAGGAAAGCGATCGGGTATTCTCTCGATGATATTCCTGGAATCTCTCCTAATCTTTGCATGCATCAGATTAACTTGGAAGATGAGGCTAAAACGTCAATAGAACAGCAAAGGAGATTAAATCTGAATCTAAAAGAAGTAGTTAAGAAGGAAATTATAAAACTCCTTGATGCTGGAGTTATTTCCCCTATTTCGGATAGCAAATTGGTAAGCCCCGTACATGTTGTACCCAAAAAGGGAGGTATCACTGTAGTAAAGAATGAAAAGGATGAACTCATTGCGACTCGTACCATTACTGGTCATCGGATGTGTATTGATTATAGGAAACTGAATGCCGCTACTAGGAAAGATCATATTCCCCTTCCCTTTATTGATCAGATGCTGGAGAGATTAGCTAATCACCAGTATTACTGTTTTCTTGACGGATATTCCGGATTTTTCCAAATTCCTATACACCCGGATCAGGAAAAGACAACGTTTACATGCCCCTATGGAACTTTCGCATATCGCAGAATGCCATTTGGTCTATGTAACACTCCCGCTACTTTCCAACGTTGTATGATGTCGATCTTTACGGATATGATCGAGGACTTCATGGAGGTATTCATGGATGATTTTTTAGTCTATGGATCAGATTTTAAGAGTTGCCTCGACAATTTATGCAAAGTATTGGAAAGATGCGAAGAAAAGAACCTTGTCCTAAACTGGGAAAAATGTCATTTCATGGTAAACGATGGAACAGTGTTAGGACATAGGGGATCAGCTGCTGGAATAGAGGTCCATAGAGCTAAGATTGAAGTAATGACCAGTTTACCCCCACCCAAAACTGTTAAGGACGTGCGAAGTTTTCTCGGACACGCCGGATTTTACAGGAGATTTATACTGGACTTCAGCAAAATCGCTAGACCTTTAAATAACCTACTATGCAAGGATATTAAATTCGATTTTACCCCCGAATGCATGAAAGCTTTTGAAGATTTAAAGAAATCCCTTATCACTGCCCCTGTCGTACAAGCCCCCGACTGGAATCTTCCTTTCGAAATCATGTGCGATGCGAGTGATTTCGCAATTGGAGCAGTTCTAGGCCAAAGGAAAGATAAAAAGCTACATGCCATTTACTACGCCAGCCGCACGCTTGATGAAGCACAACGGAATTATGCAACAACAGAAAAGGAACAATTAGCTGTAGTTTACGCTTTTGAAAAATTCCGTCAATACTTGATTGGCTCACGAGTGATAGTTCACACTGATCACTCTGCCATCAAATATTTAATGCAAAAGAAAGATGCTAAACCTCGACTCATACGCTGGATTCTACTACTCCAAGAGTTTGACATTGAGATTAAGGATAAGAGAGGAGTAGATAATGGAGTCGCTGACCATCTTTCTAGGATAAGGATAGAGGATAATGTCCCTATAGACGATTTCTTTCCCACAGAGAATGTTGCACACATAGATACATCCTTCGTCGGTCAAATATCTCTCACATCTGAAGATCTATCGATCGATGAGGGAGATGGCATATCGGTTGTTGGGGTCAAAATCGGTCACGACGGAATCAATGCCTGAAAGTCCGTAAAATCAGTATAAACGTTTTTACGAAAAGTAATCTTCGTAAAGATATCTTTACGAAGAGCCTTGCAGTAAAATATCGTCCAAATCTCAATCGAACCACTAAATACCGATTGTCCGAAGGCAACGAACATGTATCCAAATCGGCCGCGGACAAACTCGAGTATGGAAATCAGACCGCGGACAAGCCAAGCTCGATCGATATGCGGCGACCAAGCATGCACGCAGCTCGGTCGCTACGTAGCGACCGAGCGTCCATCTCGCTCGGTCGCTACGTAGCGACCGAGCCCGAGCCAAGCTCGGTCGCTACGTAGCGACCGAGCGTCCGTCCCGCTCGGTCGCTACGTAGCAACCGAGCTCGAGCCAAGCTCGGTCGCTACGTAGCGACCGAGCGTCCGTCTCGTTCGGTCGCTACGTAGCGACCGAGCCCGAGCCAAGCTCGGTCGCTACGTAGCGACCGAGCGTCTGTCCCGCTCGGTCGCTACGTAGCGACCGAGCGTCCGTCCCGCTCGGTCGCTACGTAGCGACCGAGCTCGAGCCAAGCTCGGTCGCTACGTAGCGACCGAGCGTCCGTCTCGCTCGGTCGCTATGTAGCGACCGAGCCCGAGACAAGCTCGGTCGCTACGTAGCGATCGGGCTCGAGCCAAAGTTCGGTCGCTGCGTAGCGACCGAGCTCTTCCGAACGTCGGTATGACACCAGTCCATGCATTCTCGTCAAACCTTCAAATGCTATCTCCCGAAGACCGTAGCGAGCTCAGTCTATGTTTTCCGCTATTCTAAATCATCGATCAAACTTCACGGATTAGAAACCGCGGAAAGTTCTTTCTTTGTCGAAAGAAATCGTAGTAAACTCTTCGAGTCAGAAGACGGCCCAAAGGGACCTAAAACACGACTCGAGGCCCATCCTGCGATTTCTTAACCAAAGGCCCGTAAACCACAGCCCGGTTTACGCTTGGTCCACAAGGAAGGATAAATGTCAAGTTTCCGCGGATAAATACGGAAGTTTTGAAGATAATTGTGAAAATCGGGAAAAATGGAATATCTCCATTTTTACGCTATGACGGCTTAAGGGCAGAAGAGTAAAAGCGTAAACCGACCTTGGAGCTAGTATATAAGGAGTCCTAGGCGAGGAGCATGGGAGAGAACTTTTTAGATTCGGAATTCTCTGCACTTAGAAACTTCAGGCTTTATTCTCAACAAGTTTGGTTTCTATGATTGGCACTCAATTACTAGACGAACTCGCCCAGGCAGTTCGATCTCTTGTCCAGCTCTATCAATCGAACTACGTTCGGCTTGATCCTCGAAAGGGGTACGTAGGCAGCCTTTAACAAGGTTCAGTCCGAAATCAATCAAAAACCTTTTATGTATCTTTTTCGTCTTTTGTTATCGAGCTGCGACTCAACTAGGTTTGAGCTTTTAGGCCGCTAGAACTAAGTAACTCGCTGACAGCCTTTGCGGCCAAAGCTCTTATGATCTCTTGTAATGATCGCTGTGGGAACCGAAATTCGCACTGTCGATTTCCGTTTAAATAAGGAAACTAAGAAAACCCTAGTTTCCCAGAGGACCCGGATATCTGTTAATTACCACACGTCAAGCAATCAGAACACGAGAATAACAACGATAAAGATAAGAAATCGAAAAGAGAGCAAAGTAGATCTTATTCCGAATCTGCGTATGAGCGTTACAACAAGGTATAAGCCTGGGCTCGAGAGCTGTCGGCGAGATTCCTAGTTCTAGCAACCCTAAGACGGCTAAACCTAATTGAGTCGCAGCTCGAAATAACAAAAACGGAAAGTTGCCTAAATTGCTCTAAGTGCTAAGTTTGCTCTGAAAAAGTTCTCCCCTCTGCACCTCGCCTAGGACTCCTTATATACTAGCTCCAAGGTCGGTTTACGTTTTTACTCTTCTGCCCTTAAGCCGTCATAGCAAAAAATGGAGATATTCCATTTTTCCCGATCTTCACAATTATCTTCAAAACTTCCGTATTTATCCGCGGAAACTTGACATTTATCCTTCCTCGTGGGCCAAGCGTGAACCATGCTGTGGTTCACGGGCTTTTGATTAGGAAAAATCGTAGGATGGGCCTCGAGTCGTGTTTTAGGTCCCTTTGGGCCGTCTTCCGACTCGACACGTTCACTACGAGTTTTCCGCGGTTTCTAATCGAAGTTTTGATCGATGGATTTAGAATAGCGGGAAACATGGACTGAGTTTACCACGGTCTTCGGGAGATAGCATTCGAAGGTTTGACGAGAATGCGAGGACTGGTGTCGCATCGCTGTTCGGAAAGGTTCAATCGCTACACCGCGACCGATCTTTGGCTCGAGCCCGGTCGCTACGTAGCGATCGAGCGGGACGATCGCTCGGTCGCTACGTAGCGACCGAGCTTGGCTCGAGCTCGGTTGCTACGTAGCGACCGAGCGGGACGATCGCTCGGTCGCTACGTAGCGACCGAGCTTGGCTCGAGCTCGGTCGTTACGTAGCGACCGAGCGGGACGATCGCTCGGTCGCTACGTAGCGACCGAGCTTGGCTCGAGCTCGGTCGCTACGTAGCGACCGAGCGGGACGATCGCTCGGTCGCTACGTAGCGACCGAGCTTGGCTCGAGCTCGGTCGCTACGTAGCGACCGAGCGGGACGATCGCTCGGTCGCTACGTAGCGACCGAGCTTGGCTCGAGCTCGGTCGCTACGTAGCGACCGAGCGGGACGATCGCTCGGTCGCTACGTAGCGACCGAGCTTGGCTCGAGCTCGGTCGCTACGTAGCGACCGAGCGGGACGATCGCTCGGTCGCTACGTAGCGACCGAGCTTGGCTCGAGCTCGGTCGCTACGTAGCGACCGAGCGGGACGATCGCTCGGTCGCTACGTAGCGACCGAGCTTGGCTCGGGCTCGGTCGCTACGTAGCGACCGAGCGGGACGATCGCTCGGTCGCTACGTAGCGACGAGCATGGCTGAGCTTGGTTGCTACGTTGCGACCGAACTTGGCTCGGGTTTGGTTTGAATCTCAAAGGATACTTCTTCGTAAAAACCTCGTGTAGGTTATTTTTACGGAAATTACATCCCTTCTTTTACTAACTCTTTCGGAAATGCGATCTCCGAGGATTTTCGGGTGGTAATTCCGTCGTGACCGTTTTTGACCCCAATAGTTAGCCCCCCAGCCCGTTAGGATCATGCATCATAGGATCCTAGCGCGCGGTTAGGCATGTTTGGCAAGTTTAGGCGTGATGGGTGGAATTAATATCCGAAAGTCCGAGCTTGAATAGTAAATCCTCATGTCTTATAAGAAGAGAGGTAACTTGTTCCATAATTTTTTCACTTTCTTGTTTTTCTCTAAGATCTCTAAAAAACTTTCTATCTTTCTTTCCACCCTTTTCCTTTATTCTCTCAAGAGAAGTGCAAAGATGTCGAGCAAGAAAAAGATTGCGAAAAAAGGGTCTTCGTCCGCGAGCCCTTACGAAGAGCTCATCGTTCCGAAGATGGAGTTCGTGCCTCACTCGGTGCATCCTGCCGAGAACGAGGCATGGTGGGTTGCTCACATTATGGCTCGTTGACCCCTCCCAAGGAGAAGCCATTCCCGATCCTGGTCCATCGTGGAGTCGAGGAAGAGGATGCAAGCAGGACTACCGACGAGTTTCTCGCGACGATGCGGTCGTTCTACCACATCTCGGATGCCGTGGAGTTCCGGGTTCCCTGCCGCGGGGAATGTGCTAACAACCCCCCGGAGGGTTACTTTACTTGTTATGAGGCGTTCATAGTGCGTTGTCGCCTCTGGTTCCCCATACCCGAAATTCTCGTCCGAGTGTTGGATCGTTTCGAAGTTGCGATAAGTCAGTTGACACCCCTTGCCATTCAACACCTTATTGGGATCTTGGTCCTAAGCTATGAGCATGGCCTTTCCCTCTCCGTCGAGCATTATGAAGCGCTTTTGAGGCTTCAACTTGTCACGGATTCGGATAAGCATAGGTTTGTCCCTCGGAAATTTATGTCGGTGGTTAAGAAGTTCATTTCAAACTTCAACTCGTGGAAGAAGTTCTTTTTCTTTGTTCGTTTGGACGCTGCGTCCGTCGAAGAGAGTTGCATTCCACTGTTCCGAAGGTTGCCGAACAATCGTCCTTTCATCAATCCTCTTGCTCCGTTCCCCGAAGATATCATTTCGGTGAGGGATCTTCTCAGGAATGGTCCCTTCTTCTGGACTTCTTTTACGCCGAAGAGGGTTCGGAAGGCACTGAGATTCGTGCAACCTGGTCCCGCTCTGGATGCGGACACGGGAAGCGACTCCGAACCCGACGACCAGAATCCCGTCGAAGCTCCGACAGCTGTGCCGGAGTCGAGCTCTTGGAAGGGAAAAGATGTCGATCTCGGCGACATAGAGTTTTCGATGGACGACTCTATGCTTCCAGGATGGGATCCGAACCTTGCTTACGGCGACGGGAGCGGTTCGAGCGAGGCCCCTATTCCGGATTTCGATGATTTCTTTGCTGGGCTGCCATCGGGTTTCGATGCTCCTCCTCCTACGAAAGAATCGGCGAGGCCGAGAGTCGTTGCGGAAGGATCTCGCATCATCAATGGGGTTAGTTTTTTTTTTTTTTTTTTCCTATGTATGGATTTGTAACACGCCCATCGAATTTGCAGGGCCTGAGCTTGCTGGGCTCGGCCATCGAGGCGGGTCATAGAGAAGCCATGGTCTACCGTTTTAAAGCGGAGAAAGCGGAGCGGGATCTTGCTCGCGTGCAAGGCGAGATGCTGGAGCGAGAGGCACAGCTTACTCGTGATCATGCGCGGGCTGTTCGTAGAGCGGAGAGGAAAGGCAAAAGAGAAATCGTCGAGGTGATGAAGACTCGCGCATCTCAGTTCCAGGTTGAGTACGGGAACCTTAAGAATGCCTTTACCTCGGTGGGCGACTTTCGCGAGTGCCGTGGTTCGGTCGGAAGTCTTTGGAGGACGCAAGCCGACGACTATGTGTTTGAAGAGGAAATGAGCTTGATGAAGAGTGGGATGAGTGACTGTGCCCACGCTGAGGCGCTTATCCCTCCGATTGACGAGAGGATTCAAGGGTTCTCGGATTCCATCCCGGTTTCTCCTGATACCGAGGAGGTCCCGATTGATTTTCACGATGGTGGCGAGGAAGTGGATTGTCCTGCGGATACGTTTGGTGCTTCGTTGTCCGGGGACTTCGACTTTGGAGTATGAGGGGTGGATCAGTTATCCTTGTTTTCGGCCGAATGTGGCCCTTTGAATTTGGATTTTGTTTAGGCCAAGATGGCCGTATTTGTATTTCCGGGACTGGCCGTTGGTGGCTTTGAATCCCTTGCCGCTTTTACGCGGTTTATTTATATGATAAATGTTTTGTTTCAAGTTTTTCCTGAGTAAGGTTGAAGTAAATACGAGTTGTCGTCTCGTATGTAGTTCTGATTAGACGTTCAATCTGTTGGTTCGTTCGTGATTTTCGTAAAAATTTATCTATCTTTACGATTTTCGAGAACATTGAGATACGAACGGAGAGGCATGGTTTATGATCTCGTATCTTTTAGATATCATGCCTTGAGATGTTTGAGACCAGAGCGTTGGGTTTAGGGCAAGACCTAGGTTTACTTTCGGTTAAGGTTTGTGCGGTGACTAGCCGGCTATCGTTTTTCCTGTTGCGATTTCTTCCTGACTCGCACCGGTTTAAAGTCCGCGATATGTTCTCGGCTTATATGACTTGTATGGTACGAGTCGAGCATCTTCTCAGAGTAACTGGAAGTGCTAAACCAAAATTTCGGATTTTTGTTGTAGCGCGCTTTTGTCCTTGTGCTGGACGTTTTTAAAGATCAAAAGAGTGATCGGATTGCGTTTGTTTAAGACGGCTGGCGTGTTCGTCGGGGCCAATCGACGAACGGGGTGTAAGGTTTTTGGTGGTCGCGTTTGGACAATTTGTTTAGCATCGTCCTCGAATTTTAACTTTTTGCGACGTCTCGCAGTTATTTTCGAGGATTATGCGTGCATTTTTGCGTGTTTGAGAGGTGATACGTTTTTTGGGCCGGATGAGGCCGCAGACGAGTGTAAACTGAAGCGTAGGCGTTTTCGATAAAAAGACAGTGTATATTGTAAAAATTTTATGTTTCTAAAAACTCGATTACAATAATGGCGATTGTGGGAGTATATGAGTATACGCACCCACTCCCCCCCTTTTTAGAGAGGGGGATAGCTGAACTCGTCTTTTGACAAGCTGCCTACGTACCCCTTTCGAGGATCAAGCCATCTCGTAGTTCTGTTTCATGCCGCGAGTGTTCTTACTCAGCGGTTGGTGTCGCGATGTCCGCCTTGACCGTGTCGATCGTGGCTGGGTCGACGCTATTTTCCGGATGTTCCGGTTGAGTTGTCGCGTGGGCTTCGGGTTTATGTCGAGCTTCGACATCCGATGCGTTTGCGTTGACAGATGATTTTACTTCGTCTTGGTGCGGGGCGCTTTTGGCCGAAGATCGATCTATCTTCGCGCGTTTGCCGTTTGCAGAAGCCGTGATTTGCCTTAACTTATGCTCCGCGAGAAGCATAGTCGCGACTGTTTTTGGCATCCCCAGATGGCCGCGACTCCGTTCGGCGTTGGGAACTTGAGACCCAGGTGGTAAGTTGACGGAACTGCCTGCATGGCGTTGAGCCATGGGGTTCCCATGATCACGTTGTAGATAGCGGGATGGTCGACTACCGCGAATTCGACGATTTTCGTGATCTCCTTGGCCATGACTGGCAATTGGATCGACCCGAGAGTCATCGACACTTCGCCTGAAAAACCCGTGAGTGGTTTTGGCGTTGGAATTACTTCTCCGAGCTCGATACTCATCCGCTTGAGAGTGTCGCGGAAGATTACGTTGACCGTGCTTCCCGTATCGACGAGTACCCTTCCGACTTCTAAATCTCGTATGACGAGATCTATGACGAGCGGGTCGCAGTGAGGTTGGTCGATACCGCCGGCTTCTTCCTCTGTGAAGGTGATCGAGCAACTTTGGCCGTCTCGAGGAGGAGACCATGTAGGCCAATTTGCGCTTGATTCTGCCTTCCGTTGGTAAGCCTTGATGGCCGACACGGTATCGCCGCAGTATTGAGATCCTCCGATGATCATATTGACTCTGCGACGATTGTTATCATTCCCTTTGTCATCCGGCCTCCTACCGCGTTTATCCCCGGGTTGGTTTCGTTGAGGGGATTTTTCAGCGGGCAGATTTCTGTCCGTTTTTGGGGGCCGATCAGAATCGAGGATGAGATCCTTGACGCTAGTTACCTCCGAAAGCTCTCCAGCGAGTAGCTTCGCGGCCAGTCTTGCTCCCAAGACTTTGCAATTGGTCGTGGAGTGTCCTCGGGATTGGTGGAACTCGCAGAAGGTGTTCTCGTCGTACCCTTGATTGCGAGTCCATGTGTTGCCCGTGGTCCGGCCTTGCTCCGAATTGATCGCATAGTTATGCGCCCCTTGGAGATCTTCCCCCTCGTGATGGACGTACTTGTCGTTACGAGAGTTCTTCTTTTTCCCCTTCGGATCCGCGTCTTTCGAGGATGGTCTTGCCGGCTTATGTTTTTGCGATAAGACTTTAGTTTCTTCCTCGACTATGATGTAGTCCGTTGCTTTGTGGAGGGCGTCCTGGATCGTTCGCGGTTTGTCGAGAGTTATCCATTTTCTGAATTTCGACTTGTACCAGAGCGTCTTTCTCAGCGCGTCGATGGCCACTTTGTCGCTTATCCCGCTGACCCTGGACATTATCAGCTTGAACCGACTGATAAACTCGCGGAGGGGTTCGTCTTCCCTCTGGGAGAGACTCCAGAGGTCCACATCGGAGGTTTCCCTGTCTATGAATACAGAGTACTGTTTGAGGAATTCCGATGCGAGCTGTCGAAAACTCCCGATGGTGTTGCGACGAAGGCGTGCGAACCATTCGAGCGCTGCTCCTTCAAGATTTTCGACAAACAAGCGGCAATAGCCGGCATCCTTTTCGCCGTCCTTCAGTCTTGCTCTTCCCATCGCGATATGGAAAGCCTGAAGGTGCGCTTTCGGATCGGCCGTACCATCGTACTTTGGTACTCTGATTTTTCCCGGATCGGACACCCTCATGTCCGAAATGCGGCTGGTAAAGGGGGTCTTTCGAGCTCCTTCCAGCAGTCGATCGATCTCGGGGGCAGCACTAGTAGCATGATGGATTTGAGACTTTACGGCTCTCACTTCTGCCGCAGTCTTAGTGATGTAATCGCGAAGATCGCGGATATCCGATGTCTCGTCAGTGGATTTCCGAGCCTGTCGGCGTTTACTGCGAGTGAGCTCGGTTTGCCTTTCGGCCAGCTCCTCTTGTTCGTTCCAATAGGCGACTTCTTCTTCTTCCGTCATTGGTTTTTCGAACGGGGAGCCTTCCCGAGCGGATCGGCTTCTAGTCCTTCTTGGATGTCTGTCGACATCCTCGTCGGTGTCGTTGGAGACATCGCTAGGATCCAGGTCAATGTGTTCGGCTTCGTTATCCTCCGAGTCCTTTGCAGGGGGCGGAAGACTTTCAGAGTTCCCCTTTTCGATGGGAGATTTCTCGCTGGGGTTTTGACCGGAAGGTCGTTCCCGCGCGACTCCTGCTCTATCGAGTGGGGTGGCGAAGTCGAGCCTCTTCCCGCGGATTTTGGTGGTTCCGCGGGGACGGATAGCTTGGGTCCTTGCCGTTAAGGTTTCAACCTGTTTGGTCAAGGTATTCACGAGCTTATCCTGTTCTTCCGACCTTTTTTCATAGGTGGCGAACATCTTTTTAAACTCCTCGAGCGTCGCGGCGTTGGCTTGCGCGTTGGCCGCAGATACGTCCGCTACCGGAGTGTGGAGATCGGTGCCGCTGCCTCCGTTAAGGGGAGTTTGCACGTTATCCGCGTCGTTGGTTGACATGTCTGACTGTGTGTGGCTTTTGCGGGTTAGATTGATCCGTAAGGCCCCCTCCTTCTAGCGCCAAACTGTGGGAACCGAAATTCGCACTGTCGATTTCCGTTTAAATAAGGAAACTAAGAAAACCCTAGTTTCCCAGAGGACCCGGATATCTGTTAATTACCACACGTCAAGCAATCAGAACACGAGAATAACAACGATAAAGATAAGAAATCGAAAAGAGAGCAAAGTAGATCTTATTCCGAATCTGCGTATGAGCGTTACAACAAGGTATAAGCCTGGGCTCGAGAGCTGTCGGCGAGATTCCTAGTTCTAGCAACCCTAAGACGGCTAAACCTAATTGAGTCGCAGCTCGAAATAACAAAAACGGAAAGTTGCCTAAATCGCTCTAAGTGCTAAGTTTGCTCTGAAAAAGTTCTCCCCTGCTCCTCGCCTAGGACTCCTTATATACTAGCTCCAAGGTCGGTTTACGTTTTACTCTTCTGCCCTTAAGCCGTCATAGCAAAAAATGGAGATATTCCATTTTTCCCGATCTTCACAATTATCTTCAAAACTTCCGTATTTATCCGCGGAAACTTGACATTTATCCTTCCTCGTGGGCCAAGCGTGAACCATGCTGTGGTTCACGGGCTTTTGGTTAGGAAAAATCGTAGGATGGGCCTCGAGTCGTGTTTTAGGTCCCTTTGGGCCGTCTTCCGACTCGACACGTTTACTACGAGTTTTCCGCGGTTTCTAATCGAAGTTTTGATCGATGGATTTAGAATAGCGGGAAACATGGACTGAGCTTGCCACGGTCTTCGGGAGATAGCATTCGAAGGTTTGACGAGAATGCAAGGACTGGTGTCGTATCGATGTTCGGAAAGGTTCAATCGCTACACCGCGACCGATCTTTGGCTCGAGCCCGGTCGCTACGTAGCGACCGAGCGGGACGATCGCTCGGTCGCTACGTAGCGACCGAGCTTGGCTCGAGCTCGGTCGCTACGTAGCGACCGAGCGGGACGATCGCTCGGTCGCTACGTAGCGACCGAGCTTGGCTCGAGCTCGGTCGCTACGTAGCGACCGAGCGGGACGATCGCTCGGTCGCTACGTAGCGACCGAGCTTGGCTCGAGCTCGGTCGCTACGTAGCGACCGAGCGGGACGATCGCTCGGTCGCTACGTAGCGACCGAGCTTGGCTCGAGCTCGGTCGCTACGTAGCGACCGAGCGGGACGATCGCTCGGTCGCTACGTAGCGACCGAGCTTGGCTCGAGCTCGGTCGCTACGTAGCGACCGAGCGGGACGATCGCTCGGTCGCTACGTAGCGACCGAGCTTGGCTCGAGCTCGGTCGCTACGTAGCGACCGAGCGGGACGATCGCTCGTCGCTACGTAGCGACCGAGCTTGGCTCGGGCTCGGTCGCTACGTAGCGACCGAGCGGGACGATCGCTCGGTCGCTACGTAGCGACGAGCATGGCTGAGCTTGGTTGCTACGTTGCGACCGAACTTGGCTCGGGTTTGGTTTGAATCTCAAAGGATACTTCTTCGTAAAAACCTCGTATAGGTTATTTTTACGGAAAATTACATCCCTTCTTTTACTAACTCTTTCGGAAATGCGATCTCCGAGGATTTTCGGGTGGTAATTCCGTCGTGACCGTTTTTGACCCCAATAGTTAGCCCCCCAGCCCGTTAGGATCATGCATCGTAGGATCCTAGCGCGCGGTTAGGCATGTTTGGCAAGTTTAGGCGTGATGGGTGGAATTAATATCCGAAAGTCTGAGCTTGAATAGTAAATCCTCATGTCTTATAAGAAGAGAGGTAACTTGTTCCATAATTTTTTCACTTTCTTGTTTTTCTCTAAGATCTCTAAAAAACTTTCTATCTTTCTTTCCACCCTTTTCCTTTATTCTCTCAAGAGAAGTGCAAAGATGTCGAGCAAGAAAAAGATTGCGAAAAAAGGGTCTTCGTCCGCGAGCCCTTACGAAGAGCTCATCGTTCCGAAGATGGAGTTCGTGCCTCACTCGGTGCATCCTGCCGAGAACGAGGCATGGTGGGTTGCACATTATGGCTCGTTGACCCCTCCCAAGGAGAAGCCATTCCCGATCCTGGTCCATCGTGGAATCGAGGAAGAGGATGCAAGCAGGACTACCGACGAGTTTCTCGCGACGATGCGGTCGTTCTACCACATCTCGGATGCCGTGGAGTTCCGGTTCCCTGCCGCGGGGAATGTGCTAACAACCCCCCGGAGGGTTACTTTACTTGTTATGAGGCGTTCATAGTGCGTTGTCGCCTCTGGTTCCCCATACCCGAAATTCTCGTCCGAGTGTTGGACCGTTTCGAAGTTGCGATAAGTCAGTTGACACCCCTTGCCATTCAACACCTTATTGGGATCTTGGTCCTAAGCTATGAGCATGGCCTTTCCCTCTCCGTCGGCATTATGAAGCGCTTTTGAGGCTTCAACTTGTCACGGATTCGGATAAGCATAGGTTTGTCCCTCGGAAATTTATGTCGGTGGTTAAGAAGTTCATTTCGAACTTCAACTCGTGGAAGAAGTTCTTTTTCTTTGTTCGTTTGGACGCTGCGTCCGTCGAAGAGAGTTGCATTCCACTGTTCCGGAGGTTGCCGAACAATCGTCCTTCATCAATCCTCTTGCTCCGTTCCCCGAGGATATCATTTCGGTGAGGGATCTTCTCAGGAATGGTCCCTTCTTCTGGACTTCTTTTACGCCGAGAGGGTTCGGAAGGCACTGAGATTGTGCAACCTGGTCCCGCTCTGGACGCGGAACGGGAAGCGACTCCGAACCCGACGACCAGAATCCCGTCGAAGCTCCGACAGCTGTGCCGGAGTCGAGCTCTTGGAAGGGAAAAGATGTCGATCTTGGCGACATAGAGTTTTCGATGGACGACTTATGCTTCCAGGATGGGATCCGAACCTTGCTTACGGCGACGGAAGCGGTTCGAGCGAGGCCCCATTCCGGATTTCGATGATTTCTTTGCTGGGCTGCCATCGGGTTTCGATGCTCCTCCTCCTACGAAGAATCGGCGAGGCCGAGAGTCGTTGCGGAAGGATCTCGCATCATCAATGGGGTTAGTTTTTTTTTTTTTTTTTCCTATGTATGGATTTGTAACACGCCCATCGATTTGCAGGGCCTGAGCTTGCTGGGCTCGGCCATCGAGGCGGGTCATAGAGAAGCCATGGTTCTACCGTTTTAAAGCGGAGAAAGCGGAGCGGGATCTTGCTCGCGTGCAAGGCGAGATGCTGGAGCGAGAGGCACAGCTTACTCGTGATCATGCGCGGGCTGTTCGTAGAGCGGAGAGGAAAGGCAAAAGAGAAATCGTCGAGGTGATGAAGACTCGCGCATCTCAGTTCCAGGTTGAGTACGGGAACCTTAAGAATGCCTTTACCTCGGTGGGCGACTTTCGCGAAGTGCCGTGGTTCGGTCGGAAGTCTTTGGAGGACGCAAGCCGACGACTATGTGTTTGAAGAGGAAATGAGCTTGATGAAGAGTGGGATGAGTGACCGTGCCCACGCTGAGGCGCTTATCCCTCCGATCGACGAGAGGATTCAAGGGTTCTGGGATTCCATCCCGGTTTCTCCTGATACCGAGGAGATCCCGATTGATTTTCACGATGGTGGCGAGGAAGTGGATTCGTCCTGCGGATGCGTTGGTGCTTCGTTGTCCGGGGACTTCGACTTTGGAGTAGAGGGGTGAACAGTTATCCCTGTTTTCGGCCGAATGTGGCCCTTTGAATTTGGATTTCGTTTAGGCCAAGATGGCCGTATTTGTATTTCCGGGACTGGCCGTTGTTGGCTTTGAATCCCTTGCCGCTTTACGCGGTTTATTTATATGATAAATGTTTTGTTTCAAGTTTTTCTGAGTAGGTTGAAGTAAATACGAGTTGTCGTCTCGTATGTAGTTCTGATTAGACGTTCAATCTGTTGGTTCGTTCGTGATTTTCGTAAAAATTTATCTATCTTTACGATTTCGAGAACATTGAGATACGAACGGAGAGGCATGGTTTATGATCTCGTATCTTTTAGATATCATGCCTTGAGATGTTTGAGACCAGAGCGTTGGGTTTAGGGCAAGACCTAGGTTTACTTTCGGTTAAGGTTTTGTGCGGTGACTAGCCGCTATCGTTTTTTCCTGTTGGCGATTTCTTCCTGACTCGCACCGGTTTAAAGTCCGCGATATGTTCTCGGCTTATATGACTTGGTATGGTACGAGTCGAGCATCTTCTCAGAGTAAACTGGAAG